>NW_021680679.1:538251-634663 GCF_001412515.2 Diachasma alloeum | reverse complement strand
ATCAACTCTGGTTTTCAGTTGAAATTGGAATTGTTAATTTACACAATAATAGGATTGCATTGACGATTTTTTCTTAACTCGCAAAAATTTTCAAACAATTTGCTATCGATTGGTCATAAAATTTTTTGGAAATAATGAAATAGAGGGGATGGTGCCTTTTTTTTCAGAGGTGATTTTTCCAAAATTTATTTTAAAAAAAGTACTAACTAGCAAATGTTCTTTATTAGCTCGCAATTTTCTTCAAAACTACTTCAATGAGGAAAAAAATAAAAATTTGGAATATCTACATGAGGGTCTAATTGATCGGATCTGAATTTTCAAGTGCAGCGGCACATTGAGAGATGGCGGAATTATTCTCATTTCAAGGCGGTGCCACCGTCGACCGTACTGTCGTCATTTTCCCTAGAACGTGTTCAAAACGGAATGTGTCCATCTGAGCAGAGATTATTGTGCAAAGACCCCCCCAACCCACGTCATGCCTAGGGGGAAATTCTCCATCTGATCGACACACTTTCCCATTTGTTTTGACAGCAGATTATTCTTCATTTCAGTCAAGTGAAAAATCGACGAAAATCATCTCAATGACGTCCGTCCCCTCCTCGTGACTTCAACAATTAAATTTTCAGTTTTTCCTCCTGATTTATTTACAAATGGTGTCATAAAACAATCAGTAAGTACAAAAAATTGGAAAATGGAAAGCAAACGTTGCATAAGATTAGTTAATGCACAAGTAATAAATTCGTATTGTACTGGGTTTCAGATGGCTAGTAATAATCGAACAAAATCCGAGGAGAGTGAAAAATTTTGCACCATGGAAGAGAGAACAGAGTATTTCACTAAATTAGAAAAATGGTTGCAAGAGGCCTATGCTTGGCAGACTGTTGCCGCTATGTTTCCTTATTATTTAATGTCTGGACAAATTTTACAACCAAATGGTAAAATTTCAATCATTCACTCATATCCCATATTAGAAAATAGTGGGAAATTTCGTCATAACGTAGTATTTATATATTTTTGCAGATATATTTTTGTTAATAAATTAGCAATTTTCTTCCTAATTGCATTCCTATGACGATGTATTTTAAATCGAATTCAATGAACGTCAACAGTCAACATTTCCCCGACTTAAAATTTTTTAACATTTCCCTGAATATTGATTTCAAAACAAATTCTTTTAATAACCGATGATGCAATCAATCGCATGATCGAACTCTGTCGAGATGGCATTGGGAAGAATATTTTACATCACAATTAGATTCATTTTAAATAAATATCTCAATATTTTAATATTAAAAAACATCTTCAGACATTTAATTTCAATCGATTTTGATAAAAAAAATAATGTGAAATTCTGTTTCAATTTTTTCCCTTCAAACTGAAATTTATCTTAGGAATAAATTCCATACCTCAAAAAAAGGGGAAATTTCCATTATTTATTTATTTCCTGAATTCAAAATTAATTTAACATTTACCTCCTGTCTGCTTTATCAACTATATGTTTCATAATTCCGTAAATTGAATTTCTAAGGAAAAACATCTGATAATGTTTTTATTCAAATATCCAATGAAATTATGGTTAATTTTAGGAAATAATTTCTTACCTCAATTTTCACCGAGTGCTGGAGCCCCAGGCTTCCCAAGTGGACCATCAGCCACGTCGAATGACTCCACGAGACTGCGAGACAGAAGAGATTCGAGACCTGGTCCCGTACTCACGCCTGAAGGTATTAAAAACGTTATTTTCCTCTGTTTAATTTCTTTTTATTAATGAATGATGGTTTTACACGTACGTAAAAATTTCATTGGAAAGCCAAGCGAATTCGTTGGAAAATTCTGTTGAATTTTTATTCAACTGCTATTGAAGAATTCCGGACATATTGGACAATATGTCCAATAGAACTAATTTCATAGAAAAAATCAGGAGAATCTGATCTTTCCATAGAACTTTTTCTATTAAGACATTTTCAATGAAATTTTTTCGTGCGTGCACCTCTCAATATCTTCTCTTCATGTCCTTCATTATATCTAATTATTCTCATATTTCTGTGTAGTTTTTTGTCCATGTCTCTACATCTCATCTCGTGCTGTCTATCATTCATGTACTTGTGCCTATTTCAGTAAAAAAGAGCGAAGAGCTTGAAGTGAAAAAATGATTTTGCAGGAATTGAATACCGGATTCCACCGATTTGGAAGCGTTTCGTAGCTGAACTCATCGATTCAGTTATGTTATTTTTGCTCAAGCTTATGATAACTTTTGTTGCTCTGGATATATTCGCGGCGATGTGAGTAATTGCAATCTCTAAAGAACATTCCATAATTTATTCAGCAGAAAGTTGTACTGGTTCATTAATTTTTAACGGAATTTATTGCAAGAAAAATGCAAAAAAATCATTTCTCCCGAGGGCCTCTACTGTTTTCACTGCTTCATCTTCTTTTCAGGAATATGGAATCTTACAAGGTGGATTTACTCCAAACAAGCCTCAGAATAGTTGATTACAAAATGGCTATGGAAGTTGCATCCAGAATATTAGTCTGGGAATTGATGCATCGATTCATTGTTTGTATATTTGAGGTAAAGAAAAAAAAACAAAATAATAAATTTTTTGAAGCGTTTCTCATACTTTTTTGGAGGAATTCGAAATGGATTCGCCGGAATTGAACTATTCAAATATATTTTAAATAGGTTTTCACATATTAATGATAATTTTTTTTTCTGTATTTTATCAACTGAAAATTAAAATTGCTTCGAATAGACTTTCTCATATTTCGTCTTTTTCTTTATTTTTTCTCGAAATTTTCTTAAATAAAGGATCAACCGAAATTCATGAATTTTGTCATGGATCTGGACTTTAATAAGCTCTATCCATTGACACTAATTAAAATGCAATTTTTCATACAAATTCGGAAAAACTGATATTTTTCAGAAAATCGATTTTTCAACGATCACTCAAAAAATTATCTTATCAAGTTACACAATACCGTCATGAGCTTTTTATATCAAAATCTCTGTCTCTATTAAACTCAGGTACCAGTCTATTATGTTGAATACTTATTCATATTGATTCACGGTCCCGACTAACTTCTGACAGAACCTGGGTTAAACTCTGGCTAAATCCTGAATAAACCCTGATTAAATCCCGGCTATACACTGATTAAACCTTGATTGAACCTTGATTAAACCCGGACTGAAAGCGAATTCGAGTCTTGAGAGGGTCTGAATGTAGAATCATTTGACAGAACGAAATAATCCGCAAAATTTTGATGACATTTCACTTGATGACAGCACTACGACATGAAAAAATAGAAGAGGAGAATAGTGAAATAAGAATTTTAAAAAAGAGAACCCATTCGGAAGCAATAACTATACTCATTTATAAAAACTGCAATTATCCACCTGTTTTCAAACTGTCGCACCTTCAAAAATGATTTTTCCCAGGCTTTGTGGCTTCAGCACGGGATGCACGGTCGAATAGGGGGTGCAACCCCCGGCAAATCTGTGATGGGCCTGCGAGTGGTGCAGTGTCGAAATATAACTCCAGCGAATCGTCCAGGGGACCCAGATGCCGTCATAGTGTCTCCGGGCACTGACCTGGGTCTGCCACTCGCCCTAGGCAGATCGATAGTGAAAAATTTAATAATGACATTTCTATTCCCAATCTGCTTCTCCCTGTTTTCCTTCAGGTTCAATCGTACTGGTTACGATCTCGCCTGCTCCTCCATCGTCGTGGAAGATCCTTACAGACAACAGAACAATCGAGCCCATCAACGCTGAGATATGCTTGAGGGAACATAAATAACGAACAAAAAAGGTTCAAATTCTATCTCTGTGGAGTGAGAAGATCAGAGGATTTTCTTTCTTTATCATTGGGGGAGGGAGGGGTGTTAACTATTTACAAAGATGAATTGAACAGCAGATGATCCACTGAAGAGTAGAGGAAAATAAATTCAACGAAACAATGTTTTTTTTTTCTGGGAGGAAATTGAATTTTTGTAAATATACAACAAAAAATTCTCGTAAAAATTTCTCTCAGACCCAGAGATATTCACCACAGGTCATGTTGGGGTTTGGTGGACTCATCCTGCTTCACTACTTCACTACTAATTAATTTTTTCATTTTTACCACTTCCACTCTCTTTTCCAAACGCCCCAATTCCCCCTGAAATTAATGATCCAGCTAATCTTCTCACTCCAATCCCACAATCCTAACAAACAAAACAGACTCTAAACAAATTTTTCTAATGTAACATAAGAGAAATCCTCTAATTGTGTACAAAACTATCGTGATACTGTATATAAGAGACAGAAATATATGGAAACTCCTTCGAAATGAGTTTGTTTATTCACCCACAATGAGAAATGCGGTAGGTTTTCCGCTAGGTTTTTCTCTCAAATTTTTTCGTTTTGTGACTCTAACGAACTGCGTTCAAATTGAGAGAAAAACCTAGTGGATTGGCTTGACAATTCTAGAAGATTTCAATTGAATTCGATTTTTCTATACAGTTTATTCTATTAAGATATTTTCTACAAAACTTCTTCAGCTCAAATTTTCCATTTTTTTTGTTTGATTTCCTTGATGAAAAAGAAAAGAAAAATAGAAGTCACCACCTGATTTTTTAATTGATACAAGACAATCGGAAATGAAGAATACTTGAAACGATTATTTTAAATAGTAATTGCGATTTCAAAGTCTCAAATTAAGACTTTCGACGCTCAACTTAAGACTTCAAATTAACACTTAAAAAAATCCTTTTAATACATTTAAGTCTTATCGTCTTAATTAAGTCTAATTGTCCTTTTGAGACATTAGAAATTTTAAATTAAAAAAAAGAACAGCCTTCAAATTTCAAATTTTTTAGTTCTTGAAATAGTGTTTTGAATTATCTCAAATTGAGACGTTTGAAACTCTCAACTAGAGATTTTTAAGCTTCACATTAACACATTTAAAAATCTTAGAAGTGTTAATTAATGTTTACGATATTTGAAATTTAAAAATATGGTATTATTCTTCAGAAGTAGTTCATTATTCTTCATTATCCACCGAACAATCTCATCTATGCGCCTGACAGATGCCAATGCCTCAAAAAACACGAAACGCCAACGAAATCGCATTTGTGCACGCGAAAAAAAAGAAAAAAAAGAGAGCGGCTGAGAGCGTAAAACCGTAATAATAAAAGTGTGGGTGAACCGACCAATGACGTCACTTCCCAGTCAAACGTGGCGGCCGACAGTGCGACAGGGAAGGGAAGGAGTGGCCGTGGCGATCTGTCATAACTTTTCGCCCGAACAATTCCACAAATTTTCCAATTACATGAACATTTTTCTAGTGAACTAAAGTGTGTTAAAGGTGACAAGTTTCTCATTACCGAGGGGATTATCAGCGTTTTGTCGTTACAATGTCGTCCTCGGGTGATTTTGGAAACCCGTTGCGTAAATTCAAGCTCGTCTTTCTGGGCGAACAGAGTGGTGAGTGATTTATCAGGAAATTAATTCCCTTCGTCTCTGGCTTTGTGACATCACTTCATTGTTTTTGATTTTTTTAGCGGGGATTGTTGGGCTGGGTTCGGATGCAGTTGCATGCATTTTTAACATTTTCATGTTCGAGGTTATAAATCGATATGGCTTGAGGCCGCTTCGTCGTGTCCATGTCGCTCTGTCTCTCTTCAGAATGCTCTTGGGGGTTTTTTTGCGAAGGGCTCAGTTCAAGGGTTGAGATTTATCGAGGGGTTCGGGAGGTGCTCCGCGGGTTTCGACTGTTTTTGAGGAGATCCAAGGGTCTTTTACAGTTTGGTACAGAACACACTGTAGATTCAACCATCTTCAATCAAATTTGTCAATTGCGTGAAAAAAATTTGAGAAAATCGTGAATATTCAGCGTCATTCAAATTACATTTGTCACAGAATTATTATTTTTTTTTAATTTTAAATATTTGTTGTTTATAAATAAATCATTGAAATTGTTTATACTTCAGATTTTAGACATGAAATCGATTTCTGGTAAAATTCTGAATATGAATAAATTTGAACGATTGCGAATAAATGATTTTTATGGTGCAAATTAATTGTTTATAAATTATTTATAAATCATAGAAAATGCTCATAATTTTCAAACATTGAAATTTTTAATTATTTCATTAATCTTTCTCCAAAAGTAAAGTTTCTAATTTTTTTTCAAATTTTTAAAACGTTTTCTAACGGTTTTATATCGAGATTTAAATTCAGAGCTGCAAATCGTGAATATTCTGCGTCATTAAAATTACATTTTTCACAAAATTATAATTTTTTTAACATTTGTTGTTTATAAATTAATAATTGAAATTGTTTACACTTTTGGAAACATTTTTTAGACAAGAAATCGAGTTATGGTAAAATTCGGAATAAGAATGAATTTGTTACGATTCCAAACAAATAACATTAATGGTGGAAAATCGATTATGTATAAATTATTTATACAAAATGCTTGTAATTTTGAAAAATTGCAATTTTTTAATTACTTCATCAATTTTTTGCTTCAAAAGTAAATTTTCTAAATTTTTTCAGATTTCGATAATGTTTTCTAAGGATTCAATATTGAGATTCAAATTCAGACCTGCAAAGTTTAAATAATAAAATCATCGTAAAATGTCCCGAAACATGTGGTCAAATGGGGCTCAAATGAAAGCTTTGATATTCAACTACAAAAGTAGAAAAGCACTTCACTGGAGAAAAAATAGCCAAAGTACTTGTGAAATGTCGGCGCTGGGGGACTTTTCGGAGGCCGAGGAGAGCTGTTAATATTGTTCAAATGCGTCTCACGCGATCCGGAGTAATTTATTCAGTTTTTTGTCGACTATTTGGTTGGGGTTTTTTAATTGAGGGGTAATCATTTTTCCACGGGGAAGGTTTTCTGGGTGATCCCTGGGGGCATAGTGAGAGAGAGGGGCAAAACCGACTGGTTAAATCGTTGATAATTTGAGACCAGTAGAGGACAATTGAGTAATTTTTTTTCAAATTTTAGGGGTTTTTACAAGTTTTAAAACGACATTTAATTATGGTTTGAGTGAGGGTAAAATGGACAGCCACTCTCTTTTCAACCACCAGAAAATCCTTTTTTAATAATAAAAAAAATATTTTTTGGAACAAGTAAAACTTGTTTGAGAACTCTGTCGTTCTGTAGTTTTTCTGTATGATAACAGGAGCAAAATTTTCCATCTGTTTTTCATTTTCGAGGTATTTTCCTACACTGAGAATCCACGTGAGAATATTTGTTGGAGTGGAACAGATTTACTTGAGGGAAAATAACCAAGTTGATAGAAGGAAATTTAATATCTTTCACAAAAATTAAACTCCAACTGTTGGCAGGAAAAATCATAATCTACTGAACGACAATCATTTTATCTGAGAGAACTCCATCGGTTTATACCATAGAAAGAATACATTGACAAGAGAAGAATATTTTTTTACCAAAAAAATGGTCCCCTCCAAATTATTTATTTTTACCAATAACAGTTTTCGGCAAGAACATTGTACAGGGTGACAATTAGGAAATTGCCTAAACTAATCGTTTATAACTTTGAAATGAGTGCCAGGAAAAAGAAGAAAAATACATATGAATTGACTAAAAATGTCATTTTTATTTGGAATTAGTTTCAGTTGAATCAGACACTTTTAATTGTCACCCTGTAGTTTCCTCTTGAACTTATCACTTGTTCCATGGAAATTATAAGTGTTTATTGGACAAAGAAACATTGACTTGATAAAACCGGAGTCTCATATAATTCTCTGTAGAACGCAAACAATTACTACTACGAAAATAATCATGTTTTGGTGTAAACTTTCTTTTTTGTCCACAAAAAATTGTGAAAATATGTGAAAAACGCACGTATTTGATTTCCTCGAGATTAAATCCAGAAGGAAAGTTGAGATTAATATCAAGTGGGCATGTAATGTATGCGTACCATTACAGCAACTATGAGGCTTTCATAAACTCATTCTTCGCGGCTTTTATGGTCATGATTATTGTTATAACGGGAATGACTAATAATAAATTGATTAATGCAATAATCAATAAATTGATTTCCATATTTGGGGAAATGGTTTATTTACTGTAATTACTCAAGGTGAGTGAAGTCCCATTTTTCCCCTCAACATCATTATTTTCTACGATTACAACTGAATAATGAACGCAGAAATTAATATTCATGGTTTATGGGGATGAATTATTCAATTGAAAAATCTTGATTTTTCATTTCAGTTGGAAAAACATCGCTCATCACGCGATTTATGTATGACAGCTTTGACAACACGTATCAGGTAGGAATCCCGTTATTCGCCTATTCTAGACTCCACCTGAGCATAACATTTATACTACACATTTGAAGCATATTTGAAGTGAAGAAAACAAAATTTATTGTGGAATGCATTTTTCATTGCCAATGACCACTTCAGTTTAATTTTTCAGTTCTAATAATAATAATTAAAGTAAAGAGCAATAATTAAATTTTAAAAATTTGTTTAATTGTGTAATCATCTTGAAAAATATTATTTTAAGAAACAAAAATGTTGAGAGACAGTTTTTGTTTCTCTTGAAATGTTTCATCTGAAGTTTCATTCGACATTTCTGTCTGAAATAATTAATTGTTGACATAATTCACGATTTAATCATGTAGAAAATAAAAAATTCTGGAATTTCAAACTCCCACTTTTCTTAATTACAAATTTACGAAAAAAATCAGCGGTTTTAGACAACAAGAAAATCATTTGACATTCCCTTTTAAACCTTTTCGTCACTGAGATAATTCAGCATTTAACAAGATCCCAAAAAATCGATTTTTTCTCTTCTATTCTGTCACGTCTCACCACTCCATCCCATAATTTATTCATATATTCATTGATTCCAGGCCACCATAGGTATAGACTTTTTGAGTAAAACCATGTATCTCGAGGATAGGACTGTTAGATTACAATTGTGGGACACTGCTGGGCAAGAACGATTCCGTTCACTCATTCCCAGTTACATCAGGGACTCCACCGTTGCTGTTGTGGTTTACGACATTACCAGTGAGTTGAAGAAATCAATTTATATCTATAGCTGCCAAGTACCATTATTACTCGAATGCATCACAATTCATGTGACGCTGGTCGATTGACTGAACACGCAATTGTTGTAATTGTATGACTTATTGATATAGGAAAATGTTTTCTTTTTTTTCAATGAGAATCCTTGACGACTTTTATATTATTCACGTGATGAATTTGCATTGAAAAATGCAGTTGTTCCACTCACATTTTCCAAACTAGAAAAATTTTAAATCCTGAAAAAAAAAATTGTTTGCAGCCATTAAAAGTCATTTTATCAATTTTTCCCCCATTTTTTTTTATTCAGAGCATTCCAACCATTCGTTTTATTCTGCTAATAAAAATACAAAAATTCAGCTTATATAGATGATATGTTTATACAGTTCTTCGTCAAGTTCTTAATTGTGAGAATTTACATAGAACCCTCAAATACTCAATTGAGAGGAATTCAAGAGAAAATCAATATGTAAGAGAACCTTTCTATTTAAATTTATTTTCCCCATGAGGTAAAACGTAAAAGCTTAACTATTTCATTAAAAGTCTAAAGAATTCAGTAGCGAACTGGCAAAACGGTTCAAGTCGATTTTGACTATTTGCCAGTTTCCAATAAATATTTCAGAATCTAAGGGAGATAGCAAAAATTTTGACAAGATCTTTTCCACAGCACTCAATTCGCTCTACAAAAAAGGCTATTATACAAATTTCGTTATCTCCCTTAGATTTGGAGATATTCTTTAAAAACTCAGTAAACCGTTTTACCACTTCACGACTGAATTGTTCTAAATTCCCATAATGTGTTCAATAATTACATAAATATCGAAAAAAAAATAATAAAAATAATCATAAAGTAATCACAAAGTAATTTCGTATGAATCGTAAAATCTTCTAACAATTTTACTGAACACAGATGCTAATTCATTCCATCAAACGTCAAAATGGATTGACGACGTGCGAACAGAGCGAGGCAGTGACGTTATAATCATGCTGGTTGGCAACAAAACAGACTTAAGTGATAAACGACAAGTATCGCCTGAGGATGGTGAGCGCAAAGCCAAGGAGTTGAATGTTATGTTTATTGAGACAAGTGCTAAGGCAGGATACAACGTCAAACAGGTAATCAAACACTCGTGAAATTTGGTATTGATTTTTCTGGTCGTTGAAATGGGAAATAACATTGAATTCTGATTACTCAGCTGTTCAGAAGAGTAGCTGCTGCCCTGCCTGGCATGGACTCGACAGAAAATAAACCACCAGAAGACAGTATCCTTTTTCCAATAAAAAACATGAATCAAACAATCAAACAATTCTCAAAGAAAAATTACAGAAATTATGTGGAAAGATAGAAATTAACAAAATGTCCTCTCCATCTATTTTCCCCCACGTGTTTGATTAATTAAATGTGAAAGTATATTTTGTTAATTTTTCATTTTTCTGGTGATGTACGTGACTGATGATAATCGCATGATCAATCGAATATTCTCATAGGAATTGTCCGTAGAATTTATTTCCTTTAATTTCTATAATTTTTTCAACCTAAAAGATACTTTTCATTTATTTATTTTTGTGTTTTCCTTAATGTATTATCATTAAAACCAAAATTCGTAGTGCAAGAAGTAGTTCTCAAGGATACACCAATTGAACTGAAAGCATCGGAGAGCAGTTGTGCATGCTAAGAGCTAAATTAAACAAAGAACGGTCCTAAATAATGAAAAAACAAATGGTAGAGACGAAGGATAATTTTTTAATATGAAAGAGCGAACGCTAACTTAATTCGAATTTATAACGAAATGATTGCGAATTTATCGTCGAGAAGAATCAGAGTTGTCTGCTTGGTTTTCCCTGTTTTTCAGTTACATTATTTTCACGCATAATTTATTTTTTCAATCATTGTGAGGCAGGCACTGACTCTAAGAGGTAATGACTCATTTGCAATAAAGTTTATCCGAGCAAGGGTGTAATTTAAATTAAATTATTGCTATTTTAAGAGGCTGGATTGAATCGAGTTCATGATTTTGTTTTGTTTCAATGTGGTTTGAGGTGTTTGGGGGCGGTGAGACGTGATTATTCAAATGTGACGTCTGTTAATTGGACATTTATTCCGGAAATGAGTGAGTTCAGGAGGAGAGATCGATATTTTTTCTTCTAAACGTACTCGTTATCGAGGTAATTGCATATTTAATGGAATGCGAATTTTATTTGTTTCGTCACCTTTTACCTCTTCTACTGAATTATTCAACCGATAATTGAGTCTTTCAGTTGTAATATGACTGACATGAGGGGTTTTTTAAGGGTCTCGATACACGAAGACATGAGTCTGTTGAAAATTACTCCCGAATTCTAGAATTAAATTCAATAACTATTAGCAGATTGGTTTTTTTCATGGGAAATTTCAACTGAAAATATTGACATTTTTAGGGGATTCATTGCAGTTTTTATTCTAATTTTTGTGATAATTTCCGGAATGTGAATACGTTATCAAATTGATAGACTTTTAAATTTGAGGAATTTTTCTGAGGAATTTTTATTAAAAAAAATCGCATGGCAAAATTAAATAATTCTAGTGAAAACTACAATATTTTTCGGATATTTTTGCTTAAAACATTTGATTTTTTACTAAACTTTCTACTTTGTCTACTAGAATGAAAAGAAGACTAGAGTTTTTTACATTTTTATTAAAATTGTTAAAAGCTACCGCTGAAATTTATTAATCGTGTAGTTGATCACCTTTTCGTGCAGCACATCCACCTTTCAGGAATTTTCATCTACATTCTTATAGAAAATACAGTAACTCTCGTTAAAATTACGAGATTATCGTGAAATTTTCACTGGAAATATTTGAATTTTCACTCAATTTTTTCCCCCATTCTACTAAAATTTCACAAAAATTACTAAAATGCCAATTAATTAATCAATTACCAGAATTCATGAGTAATTTTCATCAGATTATTTCCTTCGTGCACTTCAAAAAATATCAACAGACCCATCAAAAATGATAGACCGTTTCGTTAATCCAGAGAAAAATGAGAAATTTATTTTCCAAATGCCTCTGACATTTTTTTCAAGCAGATCCACCAGTCGAAATGACCTCATGGCGATCATTTTCCAATTGTTTATCACGCAGGTAATTGAAACTGAACGAAACAATTGATAAATTAATTTAATTTGCATTTCTTTGGTGCAATAAATCACGTGGTAGCTTATACGCTTTACAAATCCATGAATTCATGTTAAAACCACAAATTTCATCATCGAAAAGTTTCATCCATTAATTATCACTATTATTTGATTTATTTTTCATATGAAATTCCGATTTTTTCCCACTCAAAAAGAAACAATGGATTGAATAATCGATAAAGCTCATATTTTTGACTCAAGTACAATAAATAGCATTAAGAGATGCTTACGCTGATTTAAAAAAAGACTTAAGTTTGTCATTTTTAAGTGGAAATCGTGCTATGGAGACATTGACATTCGATGAATTATTCTTGTAAAATTAACTACAATTAAATCCACATAATTCGATAAATGAATACAATTTTTATAAATGACCAATCCATTTCACTCTAGAATTTTTACAAAATATAAAATGAATATTTCAACTCGTGAATAAATTTTTGTGGCCATTCTGTCGTGCTCAAGGCTCCACAATCAAACGAAAATTGACTCTTTAATGACTAAAATTCATTCGCAGCATTTATTTTCCAATTGTAAATAATTTTTGGGGAATAACGGATTAAAAAGTAACGAAAAGAAATATAAAACATTTAAATGTAGGTAATAATTTATATCATGTCACTTTTTGTTAATTCTTATTGTAATCTATGATTTGTATTAAAAAGTGAAAATATTGATGAAAAAATTAGGGCGCTGATTTGTATGTTTTGCTGGTTCCTTCGTTTTTATTCTTTTCAGGAGTTATTCACTGCCTTTTTGCTTCAAACATTTTTCAGTTTGTTATAAATCATGAACTCATTTGAATGAAATCATATTTTTTATTTTTTTTCAGCGGCTCAATAGTGAAGTGGTAGAATAATGAAGATGAATTTCACCTATTCTTGAAAAAAGTTTCTAACGAAAAATATGAAATTTAAGAAGTCTCGAGTGTAAAAAAAAAAACTTTAAAAAATTTGTTTTCGAAGAAATTTTTTTTTTTTTATATAGAATAAAATTCCCGTTAGGACAAATACATATAGCTTTCGAAATATCGGCAAAATTCATTAAATTGTGGAGCATTCTAGTTTTTGGAAGGAATTTACGGAAATGTTCAGTGGAGAAAGTTGGACAAGTATTCAAAAAAAAAAACTACAGTCAATGTTTGATATAAGATACCTCGCTCGTTGCATCCGAATTCTATGGAATATTCATTTTTACTGAATGGATATTGATAACTAATCAATTTATACGAGTTTAATGTTTCGAATTCGTATAGCCTGCGTTCCCTTTTCTCTCTAAACATAACTCCGCGTGATAGAATGGCAGCTGATGTTGGGGGATTGTTGGGGGACTTGAGAATAATCACTTCTGGACAGCTGAAGTACAAATTATTGAAAGTACGTAAATTAATTGAATTTTAATTAGGCTTTATTCTATTAAGATAATTCTGCGTCATCATTTTAATAATTATAGCGTCGAAGAAAAGAGGTGACCCTTGGGATCGTTTAACCCTTCTGATTACTTCACTTGACTCTCACGTTTGAACTCTTGACCCTTAAGGTCATTTGACCCTTATGATCACTTCGTTCGTCCCTCCCGTTTGACCCTTAACTCCGTTTGATCCTTATAATCACTCTTTTCCTGCTGAAAAATTATCGAGGCCATAGGTATCTTATAGAGAGGTATCTTATATAAAATCTCGATTTTAGTTATCTATTGCATATTTTTTTATCAGAAAGCGCAATCAATCTTCAAAAAAGAATCGGCCAATACCACTTCACTATTGACTGCCAAAAACAATAATTTTTCATCCATAACACTCCGTCCTTCGATCCCTCGAATTACTAAATAAGAAGACATAAAAGTGTAATAAAATAAATTTCGCGAGACCTGTAAATTTGATAAACCACGGACAACAAATGTAAAACAACATTGTAAAAAGCCCAACAAAAAAACACCTTAACAAAAATAATGAAAAAAAAACAGCCGTCGACTTGCAGAATCAGTCGCCGATGCAGAATGGATCGGAGTCGGAGGGGGAGAGTGGCTGCATTTGCTAGGAAGACAATGCTCTCGACTGTGCCCATTAACGAACAAATAACAAAGAATGAACAAAAGAAAGAATACAACCTACTGGCGAAACGTCAATTCTCGTGTGACGTAATGGGAAGAAATTTCATTTTTTTTGTCTCGAGGAGATGAATCTGTAGCTGACGGGTGGGTGAAGGCGAGAAGTCGTTGAAAAATTGAGAAAACAAATTGACGATCCGAATATCCGACGGTGATGTGGATAGTAGGGAATTAATTATCGTTTAAGTGTGCTTGTACTGTTTTTTAGCAATGTGAGACAATGAGAGAGACATTTGAAATGAAAATTGTGCGATTCTGTTTGCGATTGAGGGGAATGGAGGGCTGAGGGGATGAGTAAACTTTCCTTGATCGAGTTTGTACAATTTTTGGAAAATGTCTTGAGGTCCAAGAGAGGTAGCCACACGTTTGAAGGAATTTAACAGAATTTTCTTTGGGATTTTATCAGAATTCTGCTGGAGTTTTGGACGGATTCTATGACAAAAATTCTATTTGTTTCTTGCGCAGATTTTTTAAATTAAAATCGTGCGGAGCGTGCGCAAAATTTCACTTTACGCACTAGTGATGAAAAGTGAATTTCTCAGACAGATGTTATAAATTCCATAATTCTCTTAGATTCAGATCTCTTCCAAAAAAAATCCTATGGTTACGTGAGAAAAAAATTAATAGAAGAGGATAATCTAGGACTTTCTCCAAGAAATTATCTATAAAAAAAATTGATAACTTATTTGCGTTAAATTCTATTGAAAAATAACGCAAAATTATCGTGATTTTGTCAGTAAATATTTGATACGAAATTTCTTCGGAAAATCCCTCATCTATTAAATTTTTCATGCATTGAAAACTCCTCTCTGCACTCAATTCATCCCTTCGTTCCCCTCAATCCCCCGGCATCATTGAAATTGATAATGAAAGGCACTGTGATACAATTGTCTTTGGAACGATAGAGACCCATTTGATACGCGAATTCACCCCACGAGCCCACAATGAGAACAATCGTCCAATTTTCTAACCGAGTCAGGCATGAAAATATTCCACAGAAAAACCTAGCGAATTTGATAGAAAATTGCCCTGAAGTTCTAATAAACTTCTATTGAAACATTTGCAGTAGGAGTTCCTAAACATGAATTCCCCAAATTTTTTACACTCTATTTTCCTTTTTTTTCATAAAATAAATCAAAAAAATATCGTAACAGAGCAAGTTAGATAAAAAAAACGAAGTCTAACATTTTGCATTGAACATTTAAAAAAAATGCAGATGACCTGCGGAATTTTTCAATAGAATAGAAAAACTAATAGAAAGTTCAATAGAAATCTAACAGAATTTCTAGCGAATTCGTTAGCTTTTTCAACGAAATTCTTTCGTACGTGTCATATGGTTCTCTAGAAAATCATCTCTTGATTTTCAATTCATCACGCGCAAAAAAAATTCATAGAAAAACCTAAAGAATTTGATAGAAAACTCTATCGAATTTCTACTGAAAATTCTTCTCGTTATTGGCCTATTCTATTGAAGAATTCCGCAGTTTTATTCCGTGTTTTTTAATAGAAAATGTCCAACAAAAAAAAATCAGGACAATTTGATACTTCTATACCACTTTTTCTATTGCCACATTTTTTATATGAATTTCTGGATCTGATTTTTCTCAGTTTTTTGCATCTATTTCTCTTCTCTACGTCGAATTCGCTAGGTATTTCTGTGAATTTTCTTCTGATTTCCTAAGTACCTTCTATTTGCTACGTAATTTTCATTCCTCAATAATTCTCACGATTAACCATTCCTGCATTCCCGTGCTTTATCGTTCCAAAAGTGTCTTCACTCGGTGACTGCTGCTTCATGCTCTCAGGCAGGCTGAGCACACCGATAACAAATTGTACGATCTCGCATGCGAATTATATTACACTGTGCAAAATAAAAAAGCGTATTTATGGGAGAATATGGGGAGAGAGATAAATGATAAATAAACGCTTTCGAAGGATCACTTGAGCCCCAAGTAATTCTTCAATTGAGGGGAATAAGGGGAAAAATATTAATGAAAATCAAGCAATTGTTATTTCTCAATTATTCTCATTATTTGTTGTTTGCTCAACAGATTTTTTGAATTTCTACGAAAAATTCTACTGATTTTTTCTTCGTTTCATTTAAACTAATCAATCAAACATGTCTAAATAGAAAAAATCCTAGATTCCGATTTTTTTCCTCAATTTTTATTCTATTGAGATATATTTGAAATATTTTCTATTTTTTTTTCAATGCGTTTATATATAATTTATGCACAAAATATCTCAATAAAATAAATTGTATAGAACAGTCAAATCTAGTGGTTTCTCATTAAACATTTCTATTAAAAAAAAGCAAAAAAAATTTGCGATTTTAATATCGAATTTTTGTGCACGACTTTACATTCAATCAAGATCCCTTAATTCCTCTCAATTCCAGAATTGTTACGTTTAATCTAAGAGACTGAATGTTTTTTCGTACTTTCATCACGCCAGTATCTAAGAGTAGTGAATAGAAATGAAATTTGGGCTGTAAAAAAACAGCGATAATTCAATTGCCCGGATAATTGCCCTCGTTTGAGCAAAATGAGGCAAAGAATTTGGTTTTCGAAGTTGAGAGAATTGTTGAAAATTTTTATTATTGAAGAAAATGCAAATTGCCTGTATGTGATGTTGGCTTAAAGATGTGAAACAGACGAAACACCAATTTGCTTTAATCTCAGCCGAAAAATGCACTCTTTTTACGCTAGACAGTGACGATGAGAGAAGAAGGGAGAATTGTCTTCGAGTTTATTATTTATCGTGGTAATGACGATATAAAAATATTTATTCAGTTATTTTCAATTGCACGTATGAAAAAATACGATAGCAAAACAGTTTTGCCAATTTTTATTGAAATTATTTAATTTTGCAGTGTGACTTTTCGATAAATATTCAATTAAAAAAATCAATAGATGTTGATTTCTCGAGGAGTTATTCTATAACAAAATAGGGGTTATAGGAATTCTTGGGGATGAATTTTCCATGTTTTTTCTTAAATTTTGCGATAAAAAATATTAAACAATAGATTTTCTGTAGAAAAAATCTTGAGAGAGTGAGTGATGCGTAAAAATCAAAATCTATTGACTTTTTAAATCAAATATATATTGAAAATTAGTGCAAAATAGACGCAAATTTTCAATTGAACTTGACAAGGAGAACTAATAGAATTTCAATGAAAATGCGGTAAAATTTCAAAACAAATTTTTTTAATACGTCTATTCATTTTGTCCGGATCTTCGGAAAAATTCTCCTCAATTCTTGGTGAATCCGACGCACAATTTGACCCCTCCGGCAAATTCAAAATCGATGAACCCCGTTATGATTTGTATTAACATAGCATATGAATAGACCTTGCAGAAAAACGAAAGGAAAAACAAAAAAAACTAGGGAGTATTCTTTAGCTTGGAAGCTGCATAGTTGTAGCACACGCATTAAGCCACTTGAAACAACCTCATTACTGTTCCATCGTCTATCGAAAAGCAATGGAAAGAATTTCATTTATTACTTCTGGAAAATTCAAACTGGAATTGTATGTCGCATTAAACCAAATAAAAGGAAAAACAGTGAAAAACCGTAATATTGTGTTGACTATCTCCATGATTTTTTTATTTATCATGCGATATGATCGTTGGCTTCTGGAAATATTTTTCGCAACAAAAAATGCGTTTTAATGATGACTCAAAAAATCCAACGATTCCTCTCCAAATATCCTTAAAATCTTAACTCGATCTTAATGCATTCGGATTTCTATTAAAAAAACCTCTACTTTTATTATGCCTCCTTTTCAATTAATTGTTTATAATCATTCTCATTGCAAAAACCAATACGACCGATGAGAATCATATGTCCCAATTTATCAGCTGTTAAATTTTCATATTGCAATAAATGATTTGCTCATGCTCTGTCAAAAATGGTTCTTCTCATTTTTCTACTGAAGCATCCCTCATTTGATTCGAAATAGGGGTTTCCCCGAACTTCCACCCGACGATTCCCGAACCTTTCCGAAAGTGAATCGGCGTGCATTGCACGCCGCCAAATACCATTCCCCAGAACTTCATAAGAATAAACTGCGCCGTGTGCCGACAACCCTTACTCACCCTCATAATTATGTCCGATTCACTGTAAATAACAACACCATGGCTATTGCATTCTGCGGAAAGAGAGTCATCTTGACACGGAACAGTTTCCTCAAGACCTTGAAACGAAGAAATGGATACATCATCCTGTAAGTCGCCTGTGCAACACCCCTTTGGGGTTATGCCAGTACTAACCAAATGTAAAAATAGTCTCGATCGCAATCTTTGTAATTATTTACCGCTGTTTTGCAGTCT
Organism: Diachasma alloeum; assembly: GCF_001412515.2. Classification (NCBI taxonomy): domain Eukaryota; kingdom Metazoa; phylum Arthropoda; class Insecta; order Hymenoptera; family Braconidae; genus Diachasma; species Diachasma alloeum. The sequence goes on along the minus strand of NW_021680679.1, from coordinate 615,994 downwards.
CCCAGAGATCGGGGAGGACATGCCGGAGAAAAATCCATTGCTCAAGGAGGATGGCCTCCCTGAATTCAATACATTCACGATTGAAAGATCGATGGCTGCTGTCGGACAGCAGACAGTTCTGTTTGAGCAGGGAATTTCAAAGATTGAGCATGACATAAAAGGTACAGGAAACTGACTAGTCAGAAAAAAAAAGAAAAATAATTTCAGAATGAAAACAAAATTATTGGATTTTATTCTGTGGATTTGAAAATTTAATTAAATGCATAACTTCAAAAACAAAGTTGATTTAAAAAAAATTTTTTTTTTTCAAATTTAGGATTTTTCGAGAGAAAACTTCTGTAACTATTTTAGGAAATAAAATAGCATAGTTTTCTAATTCTATAAGTTGTATAGAAAAATCAAATTATTAAAATTTTTTCTATAGATTTTGTTTCAATTTCAATAGAATATTTACAATTCTATTGAATTTCTATGGAATTTATTATTAGTTTTCGTTCGATTCTATTGAAATGTTGAATAGAAAATATTTTATAGAAAAAGTCAATAGAATTTAATTTTTCTGTAAAATTTATTCCATTGAGATATTGTCTATAGAAAATATTTCAATAAGATAAGTTGTATAGAAAATTCAAATTCTATAGACTTTCTATAGAATATTTTCTAATGCCCCCTCTAATAGAACCGGCCAAAAACCAATGGAAAGTTCAATAGAAATCTAACAGAATTGTCCAGCGAATTTTCTAAGACATGAATTTCCCTCATTCCTTCCTCCCCCAAATAATCTCACTCCCTCTTCCTCCATTCCAGCCACCGACAATCTCGACATAATAAAGCAAGTGCTCCACCCCCTGGAGGACCTCTCGATCCCCCTGGAAACAACCTGGGGTGTGACGAAAGCCCTCTATTTCGGCAACCAGAGCCTGATGCCAACAGAATACTACCTGAGCATTCACAACCGCATGATAAGGGCACAGACCGCCAAGTACACCAGTGTTCCACTCTACAAAGCCTTCAAGAATGCCCTCGCCTCGAAGACTCCCTTAACCGACGAGCAAAGGCGCCTGATCCAGAAGTACCTCCTAGAGGGTCAGCTCAACGGTCTCGACCTAAGCGAGAAAGACGCCCTAGTCCTCAAACACTGCACCTACTCCATCACCAAGAAATCGGAAGCAATGAGGAAGAAGGTGGAGATCTCGACCGCAGTATTCAAGACAAACATCGAAGATCCAGTGATTGTCAAAGACTTTCCCGAGGATTTCCTCCGTCAGATCGCAGTGGACCCGAAGAACCCTCTATCCGGCCCCTGGAAGATAACCCTGGAGCCTCGAATTTACTCACAATTCATGGAAAACTGTCCAGACAGGGAAATCAGGTGTGTAGAAAAATTATTTGCATTTAAGGATATCCTAGTACTTTGGCTATTTTTTTTCGAGCGAAAGGCTTGGCTACTTTTGTAGTGGGACATTAGAGCTGTTATTTGAGCCACATTTGGCAACGATGTTATTAATATTTCTGTTATTTATTTATAAATAACGAACGTGTAAACAAACGATAATTGTGTGCAAAATCTGTGATTTTTTCCAATTTTCCTCATGCAATTCAATTGACAAATTTGATTATTGAAAATGCACTAAACTTCACTTTGGCAATTTATCTTAAATTTTACGCCCACATATGACCCCCATGATTCTTATTCTGCCCCTCGTGACCTTTAATCTTACCCTCATAAACTTTAACCTGACCCTTGTGACCTTTATTTTGACCAAAATGACCCTTATATTGACCCTCGTGACCTTTTGGTTGACCCTCATGACCCTTATTAAAACCCTCATAACCTTTATCTTTGTGATCCTTAATCTGACCCAAATGACCCTTATTTTGACCCTCATCACCCTTATTATGACCCTCACAACCCTTATTTTAACCCTTGTGACCCCTAATTCTTTACTCTTAATTTTGAGTACCAGACTTTCATCACCAGAACTCGATTTGCATTTCCATAACATAGAGAGTTGTTGCTTCTCCTTCCTCTTCTCTCCCTAATTCAAACTCAAATTACCCAGGTGGAACGTCTGGCAGGCGTACGTTGGTAGATCATCGATGCACATGGACGGCAACGTGCGCACAAGTGGGGACCTCGAGAACATTCGTGACTACAGGATGACGCAAGCCAAACTCCTGGGTTTCAAGTCCTACGCGGAGATGAGCATGATGACGAAGACAGCCGGCAGTCTGAAGGCAGTCTACTCAGTCCTGGACCGACTGCTGGATGCAGCGAGACCAGCCCAGGAGAAAGAGCTAAAGGAACTGAGGACCTTCGCCCAAGATCGAGGCTTCGAGGGTGACCTCCTGTGGTGGGACGTGGACTACTGGAGCAGAAAGCACCGCAGGACAGTCTACAATTACAAGGACGAGATCCTCTGCCAATACTTCCCCCTGCCGCAGGTCCTCAAGGGTCTGTTCAGCCTCATCGAGGAGCTCTTCGACGTGAGGATCGTCGAGGGGAGGAAGACCGACGTCTGGCACACAGACGTCAGATTCTTCGACGTTGTGGACCTGAAGACATCTCAGGAGCCCATAGCCCACTTCTACCTCGACCCTTACGCCAGGGAGAAGCACAAGATGTCGCTGGAGGAGGGGGGCTGGATGGTGGCAATGCAGAGTCGAAGTAAAATCGTGGGCGTGAAGCCTCTGACAGCTCTCGTCTTCAATTTCCCCACTCCCTACGCCGATGTTCCCTCTTTGCTCTCTGTCAGCGATGTCACTGAGCTCTTTGAGAAGGTGGGAACAGCCCTCCAGCATCTCCTTACGAAGGTTAATTACGGCGAGCTTGCGGGGACCTCCAATGTCGAGTGGGACGCTGCTGGTGTCAGTGGACACTTCATGGCGAATTGGTGTTATGAGCCTAGGGTCATTAAGAAAATATCTAGTCATTACAAGACGCAGGAGGCACTCAGCGATGAACATGTGGAGAGCATCAGTAGAATCAGGTCGCAGATGGCTGGTTTCAAACTTTGCAAAGAAATTTATCGGTCGAATTTTGATCTTCAGCTGCACGAGTCGCAGGAGTTTTGGGCGAAAATCCAGAAGAAACTTTGGGACAGGCATTTTGTCATTCCTCATGACAGGGATGACTCGCAGATTACTTCTTGGGTTTCCATTTTTTGCTATAATTTGGGGGCTGGGTATTACAGCAATTTGTGGAGCCAGATGATGGCGGCCGATGTCTACAGCGCTTTTGCGGAGGTCAGGGGGGATGAGGGGAAGGCGAGGGAGATTGCGGGGAGGTTTAAGGAGACGTTCTTGGCGCTAGGGGGGAGTGTTCCGGCGGGGGAGGTCTTCAGGAGGTTCAGGGGGCGCGATCCTAATTCTAAGGCGTTGCTCAGGAGTCTTGGGCTGAAGCCGGGGGACGGTGGGGTGGAGTGAGTGGCGGGTGCTGAGGGGTGGGGGCACATGCAACGGGAAATTTCATAGGGAAACCTAGCGAATTCGGTGAAACATTCTAGTGGATGTTTATTGAATTTTGTTATGGACAATGTCCAGTGGAAAATATTTTAGAATTGGATTTCTCCGCACAACTTTTTTTATCGAGACATTTTTCGCAGGAATTTCTCGATATAATTTCCCAAGTTTTTGAGCATTTTCATTGAAAACAAATTGCGCAGATGAGCGGAGCAGAAATCGAATAGATTTTTCTAGCGAATTGAAGTAGATTTTTAAAATATAGAATACTTTGTAGGAAAGCCGAACGAATTCGATAGAAAATTCTATTGGATATGCTTTGAACTGATATTGAAAAATAGAGAACTTGCATGTTTTTGTTTTTTAATCTCAAGTTTCGACCTTGAAGGATTAATTTTTCATTTATAAACATGAGAAATATTGCTCGTTAAGTAAAACGATTTGAAATTGCTAATGACTGATTTCCAATCAATTATGATAACGTATCTGGGCAATACTTCTTTATAATTCTTTTCGTTTAGGAAAATTGGGGAAAACTTGGCTCCATGCAGGTTTCCTATTCATAAATCTAGTTTCTATTCTTGACAAAAATCCAATAGAGTTTCCTAACGAATTCGATAGGTTTTTCTATATTTTTTTTTCGTGCGTGGCGAAAACAAACTGGACGAAGTGGGTTATTGTAGATTTTTTGGGTCTGGGGGACAGGGCTGGCAAGCGAGTTGATTAAAGTATTCTTTATTAGGTATTTTACACACATGAAAGAATTTCATGGAGAAACCTAACAAATTCAATACAAAATTCTGCTAGTTTTTCGTCGATTCTATTGAAAAATTTCGAATTCGCCGGGCTTTTCTATGAAATTTTTTTGTTTGATTGTTTTGAAGCGTTTCTATTTCAAGTTTATCAAGTTTGGGGGTGAAAATGTATTCATATAGTTCGATTTACACTGTTATAACATTATAACGTAAAAATAAAATTGTAACTTTAGAATATATTGTGAATTTCACGAGTTTTCGTTACTAATTCACATGAAATTTCCATTCATAGTAGTGATAAATCAGTTAATTTCTGGAATATTCAATGAAAATGATTGAAAAATGGTAAATTCAGACATCGACTATTGTCGATTATCAATCTATTGAATTCAATTAATTCAATTATGTGATGGTTAATTTTCCCAAGAAATCTGAGAATTTCAACTGATGTAAAAATGATATTGTTGATCTTCAAAATGAATAAGGAATTTCTGACAATGTGGAAGGATCCCGTTAGAAATAGATGATGGAGAAAAAGAAGAGGGAGCGCTGACCCCAGGAATCTGGTGTACAGTTGTATGAAAATGTTTCTAACTCTTGAGAGCGAATTTTTTTCAATTCTCAAGTTCATGAAATCGGTGACGTCTGCTGAAAAATGCATTAAATACATTTTCATCGAGTATTTTTTTGATGAAAAAAAATACTCACTTCTTTAAAGCTTCTACAAATACATATCAGTCATAAAGTCAAATTACACTCAATTTAAAAATTCCCTTAATAAATTGACTGATGAATAAAAAGTGAAGAATCAAAATTTTTCAGTCACAAAAAAATCGAGAATCTTCGGAATTTCATCTGAACTAATCTTTAATCTCTTATTTAAAATAATTCAGAGGAAAAAAAGAAAAATTCCCCTTTCATTAGTTGAACTAGTGAATGAAGCAGTGAATATTCATTTTATTTCAGGTTCTCAAGCGAGAATAAATAAATATAATTTAATCATCCAAATTAATGAACTTGAAATGATCATTTCAAATAGCATTGCCCCACGAATTATTTGAAGTAATTCTTCAAATAGCTTTTTACTGAAATATTGCCCAGCTCTGTACAGAACCAACCAGTGTACAATGACGTGTTGAAATTGTAGAATAGGGCGGAGCCCAGTGATTAATGTAATAAATTTCGTTAATGATGTTCTCTACCAGTAATTGCAGTCCTCAATCCTTAATCAGTAATTTACAATACATTGTTAATGTAAGCATTCTCTTAAAAAATAGGAATTATGGAATTATCACATTCGGTCGTTAGACCACAGCAATGGTAATTATACTTATGAATAGGATAATTATGATGACCCAGTATCCACAGGTCCTGTCTCGGCGATCGATTGCGCGTATTCTTCTCGTTCCATCGATCAGCCGCTCGTCTGTTCGCTCCATGTGGTCTGCCAGGTCGTCAATTAGTTCTGATAAATAATAATTATCAAATCACTTCATCTGTTTATAGACGAAATCTCAATATTGCTAGCTCTAACAGAAAAACCTAGCGCTTTCTTTATGAAATTTTATTCAATTTCTATTGGAACTCTATAAGAATTCTCTTAAATGTTTTATTGAAATAATATTGAAAATTTCTATTTGTTTTCACGCCAATTCTATGGAAGATTATGCAACTTTACCCTGTCATTTTGTTGGGGGATATATAATAGAAGAAAGTTAATAGATTTAAATATTTCGATTTTTTTCTGCTGTATTTTTATTTGTTTCTCATAATAAAATCGAAGAAAAAAAATTGCAAAATTTATGCTCAAGAATTGTTATAGAAAAAATTCCAATGAAGTTACGTAAAAAATCAACACTCACATATCTTTTTCTATAAACAAATAGAATTTAATAGAGTTTCAATAAAAATTCAACAAAATTTCATGGATAAAGTTTTTCAATTTTTACAATTTTATAATTACCATTTTGATGATCCACTTCAGTATGAATTGTCTGGGCAATATTCTTCTGTCTCACAATGACCTGGTACAACTCATCGAGCCCACGATCCTGCTCTAAATCCCAATAATTTGATGTGACAAACATTTTAAGTTCATAAAATAGTGGATTAATTATCATTCAGGGGAGAGTGGTAAAAGGCGTCACTTCCAATCGTAAATATCTCGAGATTATTGTCAAGGTATTTTTCCAAACTTAAAAATGAGATGTGCCTTAACCAAATCGTATCGTTCGATCCGGAGATATTGACGATTTAGTGAGATTCGTTTTGCCTGAACTTTCCCTAGTTTTATTCACCCTGAATGGCAGCTTCGTTATGCGTCTTCAGATCGCTCACGGAGACATTTAAATTCAGGGGAGGATCATCCTCGTCATCATCCTGTCCCCATCCAGTGGTTCCCCCGTCAGCAAATGCAGAGCCACTGGAGTTTATGAGACTCGGCCTGTCCGACGCAGTTGGATTCATCCTCGCGTCGTACAACTGCTTGATCTTGAATGCATTACTTTGGAGCTGTTCGACCTGTCGCCTCCGCCTCTCCGCTTCGTCCAGGGTTCTTCAGGAAGTATTTCATTGAGGAAATTACGATAATGTATCATTCGATTCGATGAAAGCGAATGAGTGGAAAACAAATACATAATTGTATTTTTGTTATAAACGAGTGCAGTTACTGTTGCTGAGAAATTAGCAATTTGCTTCCGAATGGGTTCTCTTGTTTAAAATTCTTATTTCACTATTCTCTTCTATTTTTTCATGTCATAGTACTATCATCAATTGAAATGTTATCAAAATTTTGTGGATTATTTCGTTCTGTCAAATAATTCTACATTCAGACCCTCTCAAGACTCGAATTCGTTTTCGAATGATGCTGTTCTCAGCATTTTTCAACTTGATTAAGAAGCCATTGAAATATACTTTTCAAGCCCTGATTTAATTGCTATTACTGATGATTCTTTCAGTAATCATGAAAAAACCGATTTTCTCTTTCAAATCGCATAAACAATGTGCTGTAGCTCAACAACGAATTGTGCGACCCCCATCATATCCTGATAGAATGAAGAGGGTATTGTTATAAATTTTTTGAGCCATGACTAATTCCATTTTTATGACAATTTTTGAGTGATCGTTGAAAAATCGATTTTTGGAAAAATATCAATTTTTTCGAATCTGTATGAAAAAGTGAGTGCAGATGAATCAGACAATCACATGTGCATTATTTTCTCAAATATCTCGTGGGGAATTGGCTCGAGGGGTTTAGCAATCCGAAAGGATACATAACTCTCAACTTCAGGGCTTCATCCACCTTCTTCCTGAGCTGGGCTATTTGATCTGTGTACTGCTTGAGTTGGAACCGTATGTTCGCTGACAAACTTGCGAATGCCTGGGAAGTCCGCACCTCGCGATCGCGTTGGCTGAGTTGCTCCATGATCTCTCGGAAGAGCCCCTCACATGCATCGTGCTCGACAATCCTACCCCAAACGGCAATATTAGCGCGAACGAAACAATTCAAGAGAAAAACCGGAATTCGCTGGGAAATTATTACATCGTGTGTGGAAAAATTCCGCAACTCATTTGCGTATTCTTTTTTCAGATAAAATATTCAATGAAAAATGGCTTGTACAAAACTCAATAGAATTCGATTTTTTAAGAAAAAAAAATCAATTTATTTTATTTAGATATTTTCTATAGAAATTTTTGCGCGTGAGTTTTCAAAGTTTTTTCGTTTCATTGTTGAAATGAAAAGAAAAGAAAAATAAAGTGGAAAAAAGTTGGAAAATTCATGTCCAGAAATTCCTGTAGAAAATATTTCATTAGAAAAAGTCAATAGACTTCAATTTTTCTATACAACTTATTCTATTATTTCTTATTCTCGATATTTTCTATAGAATTTCATCCACTCAAATTGTCCAATTTTTCCTGTTTGATATTCCTGACGACAGCAAAACTAAAAATCAATAAGAAAAAAAAAATGAAAAAAAAACTTAGAAAATTTGACCCGAGGAAATTCTACAGAAAATATTTCAATAGCACCGTCCAAAAACTAGGAAAGGTGGGGGTAAAATGGACACTTTTGACTTTTTAAAAAATGTTAATGACGGGTTGAAATGTTGATAAAATTCAATAATTTTTTCTTTACTGCAAAGAACAATTCTTTCCCTTTGTGATGAGCCTAAACTGAGCTGAATTGATAAATTTGTTTCTGAGTTATGAGTAATTAAAACAAAAGTCTAAAGTGTCCATTTTACCCCACTCTCCCCTACTCGAAACATCATTAGAAATCCCCTAGAATTCCCGCCGAATTCGCTCCGTTTCTCCATCAATTTTCTTCGCGTGAATCATCAAGATCGACAACAACCAAAACCATTCAATAAAAAACGCACGTCATCACTATTGTCCCCCCCCAAAACGCACAGCGAATTCACGTCGCCCCTTCCCCAGCCGCCAAATCAAGGGTCTCATCATCCCAAAAAACCAAAACCCAAAATCACCCCCTGACGCCAACTGGAGCTGTCGTCCACCAAAACCCCAAAACCCCCAAAATAACGGAGAGGTTAGAAGCCCCCAACATACCACGGATCATTATCCTCAATATAGATAAGCGCCATCCTGGCCCTCCAAGGTCCCCAAAAACTCTTCACTTACTCGTCACCACTCCCCCGCCCTCCGATTGCCCCCAAAGACCCGCGAACTTCTCCAAAAGTCCATAAACACTCCCTCGAACCCGATTGACACTCTTGAGCCCCCCGATCCCTCTGACAGCTGCGCCACGTGGTACCCCCCACCGCCCTCCGGAATTCCTTTCACCAGGCACTCGCGATCATCCGCCATAGTAATAGAATCGCCATAAGGCAGTTCATCCTCCATCGGACCCCAAGATCCCGAAGACGAGCTCCCGAGGGATAAAAAATCTCGTCGAAGTCTTCAGCCGCTCACCACCGGGTACGTCCTCGCCCCCAGAACAAATCGAAAAAAAAAACCCACCCCCGAATATTTAATTTTGCCTCTATTTCTGGAGATTCCAGCCTCGCGGAATCCCATTGGCCGAAGTGCGCATGCGCCGCGTCGCGATATTCCTCGGAGCGGTGAAGGGACGCGTGCGTCAGACGAAAAAAAGAGATAAAATTCCGGAAAAGTGCGAGAGTAACGGAGTAGACGGACAATCCGACGATTTCCATCCGCGAATAGTCTTGCGCCCTCGGTACAACGTGAACTGGATTCGATAAAAGTGGTTGTGTCGCACCTATTTAACCGAAATGTCGGGTGAAAGCTGGCGAATTAATCGAAAAAACAGCAGTTTCCGGTTAATTTTCCACTGATTCGAGGGAAATCGGCGGTTTCGGGGGCTCAATCGGGCTTGCGGGGGACATACACCTCTTTGTGGGTCGAGAGAGGAAAACAGCTTGGACTCGGGGGGTTTAGCATCGTCTTCCCAGATATAAGACTGTCCCAGGTCAGCAGAATATCGCATTTCATCGGGATTTATCGTTTCGGTTTTATCTGTTTCGTCATTCATATCGTCATTAGTGACCGTCTCTCTCTCGTTTTTTTTTTTTGAGAGTGTGTGGACTCTAGGAGAGCCTTCTCTTGTCCTCGAACGGGACTACGTGTTGTTGTGATATGCATATTGATTTTTAAAGCGCGCGGACAACCACACGAGTGTCAATATTCATTGTTTTTTATTGGTAATTTGTTTTTGCAATTTTTGGGAATTTGTGGGGCTAATGGACGTTTGGGTTGCAGCTCGGGATTGGAGGTATGAGCTCTAATGCGACGACAGCTGAGGCTGTCTCGGCAATGACTGACAGTGTCACGCAGAGCAGTGGCATGGGGGTTACCAGCACCATTGCCAGTGGAATCATTGATAATGAGAATAACGAGCCGATTTTTTTACAAACACGAGCTGCTCAGGGCATCTCGGGGGCCTTTGTCTGGCTCGCTCTGTTTATCACTTGCCAACAGGTCTGTATGATGAATTATTGATGGAGGTGGGGACTATCGAGGTGTGGATTCTTGAGAGAAAACGTGGGGAAATTATCAGAACACTTGAAAATTTTTGGCTGGAATTTTAGGTACACTTTTTGGAAATTTTTGTCGAATTTAATTGCCACTGAAATTTCAAGGAATTCGAGGGAAAATCGAAGAGAATTGTGAATTTCGGTTTCATTTTCCCCTGAAATTAGAGAGAAAACCAGAAAATTTCGGTAAATTTCTTCTGGAATTTTTAGGACAGTGACACTCAATGCGATTTACGCTGTTAGAAAATTAATCTTGAAATTTTTAATAACAAATAATTTACATGGAATTTCCATTGATCTTGTTGTTGATTTCCATTGATCTTGTTGTTGATTTCCATTGATCTTGTTGATGAATGGCCGTTTCTGGGAGATGGTGGGAGATTTGTTGGTTGGGTGATTGTGGAATTCAATACCACAAATGGCGTTTGATGGTCAACTGTGAGAATATCTAACGAGGTGGGGAAATCGACTTGACATGCTTCACTTTTTCTTTTCACTAATTGTGGATTTATCTTGTAATTAAGGGGCCGGATATCCTAGCCACTAGACAACACTGGATTTTAGGAGAAAATGTATTCAGGATTTTTTCTGCCACTACAGTAATTCTCTTAAGGATATCCAAGTGTTTTTGCTTGATTTTGTTTGCTTTGTCCATTTTTTCCCCAGTGAAATGTTTTTTGCTTTTTTAATTCTGAGAAAATATAAAGTTTACTTTTGTGGGAAACTTGATGAAATAATTTAAAAAGGCAATTTTTGAAATTACGAGCATTTTCTATGAATAATTTATAAACAATCAATGTCCCACCATAAAAATCATTTGTTTGGAATCGTATCAAGTTTATTCATATTCAAAATTTTACCAGAACTCGATTTCATGCTTAAAAAAATAAGGTTTCCGGAATTTTAAACAACTTCAATTATTTCTTCATCAACAACGAATGTTCAAAACAATAATAATTCCGGGAAAAATCTAATTCCAACGACTGCAGGTAAATATTCATGATTTAAAAAAATTTTCTCACGCCGTTTAATTGAGAATTAATGTTTCTTGGATATTCAGTCTAATTTTAACTCTTATGACATGTAAATTTAATGGAAAAACGTCGCAAATTCGCTAGAATTCGATTGGATTTCTATCGAAATGTTCTCATTCTATCAGGATATTTTTTCTTGAATTTCCTCTGCTCAAATTTTTTGAGTTTTTTCCATTCTATTTAATTCTTTTTTTCATCAAGAAAATGAAACAAAAATAAATTCGAAAATTTGAGCCGAGGAAATTCTATAGAAAATATCTCAATGAAAAAAGTGTATAGAAACATCGAATTCTATCAACTTTCTCTATCGAATATTTTTTTCGATTCAACAGTCAATAAAATAGGCCAAAAACTAATAGAAATTCAATACAATTGTATAGCGAATTCGCTAGATTTTTATATTAATTTTATTCCTGCATCTAATCATAAAAAGCGTATAACCCTACAAACATCAAATTTTCTAAGCTTTTTCCAAGTTTTTTCATTCTATTTTTTTTTTCATTTAAATAACAAAATTAAACGAAAAAACAGAGAAAATTTAAGCCGAAAAAATTCTATAGAAAATATCTCAGTGGAAAAAGTAGTATAGAAACATCGAGTTCTAAAAACTAATAAAAATTCAATAGAATTGCATTGTGAATTCGCTAGATTTTTCTCTTCAATTTTTTTCATGCGCATAATCATAAAAACTACTTGATAAAAATGAATTTCCCACTTTTCTCCACTTCACAACTCGACCCACCCCAAACTCTACGCAACAGCCCCAATAATCTTCAACTCATGACCCCCCAGATCTACCAACACCTGAGGTGGTACACAAATCCCACCGAGCAACGATGGATAGTCCGCATACTATTCATCGTCCCAATCTACGCCACCTACTCCTGGATATCACTCCTATTCTTCAACAGCGAGGGCTACTACGTGTACTTTTTCACAGTACGCGACTGCTACGAGGCATTTGTAATATACAATTTCTTGTCCCTGTGCTACGAGTACCTGGGTGGTGAGGGTAACATCATGTCCGAGATACGTGGAAAGCCGATAAGATCGAATTGTCTGTACGGGACATGGTGTCTCGTTGAGAAGACCTACACCATTGGATTTCTGCGATTCTGCAAACAGGCGACTCTGCAATTTTGCTTCGTCAAACCGGTTATGGCATTTGTCATAATAATCCTGCAGTCATTCGGTCATTATCGTGATGGAGACTGGTCACCCGATGGTGGATACATTTATGCCACTATTATCTACAACATCAGTGTTTCACTCGCTCTTTATGGACTGTTTTTGTTCTACTTCGCTACGAGGGATTTACTGACGCCTTTCGAACCTGTTCTCAAGTTCTGCACGGTTAAGAGTGTCATCTTTCTGTCATTCTGGCAAGGTAATTGTAGTAATTATTGATGGGATTGTTGGGTCGGGAGGAAATAATTTTTTGGGGATGGAAATTTTCTGAATTTTCCATGGATTTTGATCAGATGGTCCAATTTGGACTAGTCAGATTTCATTTTAAGGACATCCAAGTACTTTGACTATTTTTTAGAATATTTTAAAGATATTTTACAATGATTTTGTTCTCTGAACTTTGCAGGTTTGAATTCGAATTTTCAATATTTTTATTCTGAAAAAAATTGGAAAGTTTACTTTTGGAGGAAGATTGATGGAATAATTTAAAATGCGGAATTTTTTAAAATTTACAAACAATTAATTTTCTACCTTAAAAATCATTTTAACAAATTTATTCATATTCAGAATTTTACCAGAAATTGATTTCATGGCTAAAAAATACGATTTCCGAAAGTTTACAGAATTTCATTCATTTATTTAAAAACAACGAATGTTTCTCACGCAATTTAATTGCAAATTTGATGATTGAAAATGGCTGAATCTATATTTGTCGTGTTGATGAGTTTACTGTAGTTTCAATGTGAAAAATGAGGTTCTGATTCTTCAAAAATTTTAAAAATTTAAAAAATCGTCAAATTACATCACTTTAAGGATAATATTTTTATTCGAGTGATGTTGAGAGGATACAATTCACATTCATAACTTTATTCTAAAGTTTGATAGAAATCTTGTGAATGAAAAGAAAAATATTGAATTTCACTCAGTCAAATGTTGATTTTACCCATTTTGTTGGATACAACCACAAACATTTTTTTTTCTGTCAATCAAAAAAAAATTCTCATGTAATTTTCATGTTGTTCACGTTTCAGGAGTTCTTCTCGCTGTTTTTGAAAAGGCAAATGTAATATCACCAGTGATCGACAGCATGGGACATGCCACAAACACAGGAACAGTATCGGCTGGCTATCAGAATTTCCTTATTTGCATTGAGATGCTCTTTGCAGCGATTGCACTGCGTTATGCATTTCCTTATCAGGTGTACGCAGCTGGCTGCGTGACAGACTCGAGAGGCCGAAGTGTCACGATGCAGAGCATCAGCAGTAGCTTGAAGGTACCTCGAGATAGCTAAACGAAAATATCAATACGCGCGAAAAAATTTCATTGAAAAATTTCTATTAAAAATTCTATCAGTTATTGGCTCATTCTATTGAAAAATTCCGCAGCTCCACTGGGCTTTTTTTAATAAAAAAATGGCAAATAAAAACCCTTCATATTTACAGAAAATTTATATTCTTTAAATAAAAATTGATTCATATTTTTAATAAAAAATGGCAAATAAAAAAATCCTGATTTTTATTCGTAAAAAAATTGGTAGAATGTAAAATACTTTTCACATTATTCGTGATTATTTACAGGAAACGATGAACCCCAAGGACATTATGACCGATGCCATCCACAATTTCCATCCCCAGTATCAGCAATACACGCAGTACAGCTCTGGTATGTCTCACAAATCTATTCACGAGAGATAATTATTTTAATTTGTATGTTGCACAGACTGGCCCATTTTTATTTGAATTCCCAATGGAAATAGCACACCATCGAGTCTTTCATTATGCTAATTTAACGGCATGAATGTCCATGGAGCATGTGTGGACAAATTAAAATTCCCCAGAGCCAGGATTGCTTATTTAACGCTCGTTGCTTCTCCTTTTTTTGCTGTTCCATTTGCTTGATTTACGTTCGTCGTTGGATTTTATTCCATCGCATGTCGATGAGGGGGTGATCACTGCGGATAAAATTGTATAACAGGTTTTGAGATTGCAAAACTTCAAAGGTTCGATTTTTTCGGGACTTTCTAAGGCTTGGGGAAATTTCCAGATATCCCTGGGGATTTTGATTCGTTACCTTTTATTTAAAGCGTAAAAAGTATTTGGTAAGACTGTTTTCCGATGAATTTTTTGAAGGACGTCACAGGTTGAAAGAAAAAAATCGTAGTCTCATGAGATTTTTATATTTCTCTCAACATTTTTCAAGATTTCATGAAACATCTATTCCATCTGTACGAGATTTGAATGTTTCTTGGATGTTTGAGGGTCATGATGAATCATTACGTCACTCTTTTGGCAGATGAATTTGTGGGAATGTAAAATTACACAGTAGTTTATTCATCAAAAATATTCAACTAACATGTATCTCACTCCATTTTTTTGCTTACATCACCGCGAGATTGTCTAAGATTTCTGAATTTCTCTCTAAATTTTTGAAGACAACTGGCGGGGTGTTGATGCCCTTATCAGGTTCGATATTTCTTTCTCAATTAATTGTTTATAATCATTCTCATTGGAAAGCAATACGACCCATGAGAATCATTTGTCCTAATTTATTAACTGTTAAATTTTCATATTACAATAAATGATTTGCTCATGTTCTAATTCCTATGCTTACTGAATAAGATTTTAATCATAACTACAATTCAATTCCTTCTTGAACACACTTTAGAGTGTGAATTTCTGGAATTCAATGTTTGTTGATACTCTAGTAAAAGTGCGTGCCCACACTGTTATCAATTTTTAGTTAGTTCACACGGTAATTCAATTAATCTGTTGTTCATCTCATCATTATAATTCCGAGCTTAGAATACTGTCACCTCGTATTTTCAGCACCAAATTAAAAATTAAAACTTCATTTGGAATATTGAGTCACAGCTTCTTTTTATTCACATCAGAAATTTTGTATTTGGATATTAATATTATTTGTTCAAAGTGAAAAAATCGATCATCATTTTCACTATATTGCATTCAGATTTTCCTATCCTTAACGTCAAAAATGTGAGATAATCTCATAATTCTAGCTATTAATTCTAATCAACTTTGTTCGAAGAAAACCTTAGTAAACGCAGTATTAAGAAAGTAGAATTATTCTATTTTCCACTGACCTAAATCATTTGGACAATTATGATTCGTTCATTCGTGTTTGTTAGGCGGGCTTCATACTTTCTTCATTCGATCGAGATGCTGCCCACGCTTTTTTTAGAACAGATTCCATTAATTACCGAGAGAAATTAATATTCGAGAAAATCTAAACAATCGATTCGTTCTGTCCTTCACCCTCACGTTTCACCACTTCCTCTTCACTCACTTCTCTCATGAAATTCCGCTTCATCGTGCACATCACGTCAGATCCCACAGCTAGTATTACTCCCCGAGCACAATGATGCAACTTGCATTGAATTCACCACATGCAAGAGGAAATGACAATACAAACAAAGAGATAACAATAAGAAACGAGAATTAAACATCACCAAATCCAGAGTGAAATAAAAAAAATTCCTCATCTCAAGAGATCATAAAATCTTGAATAGAAGAATGAGAAACTCTGAAGAGTGCCTTTTTGTTTACTATTTTTTCAGACGTCAATACCAACTTGCCGTATGAAAAGCTGTGAGTGCGCGAGACCATCTCGATTTAATATCAAACATTCCACTGGGGGATGTTTCCATGGGAGTTTTATTCTGCCTCAAACGAATGTACCTATTCGTTGAATGAAAAAACATAAACTAATTAATCAGGATAGATGAATAAAGTGATTAATGTGAAGAAATAGTTAAATGAAGTGTCAAAATCGGTAATGACACTTTAGGGGAGATCGGGGTAAAATAAAATATCAGGAAAAACCGCAGTTTAGGAAATTTTTTTTTAGTTCAGGGTCAAACAACCCTTGAGGACCCTTGAGGACGTTTGAGGGTGAAGAGTCAGGTTCACAGAGAAGAAAACAATATTAGTTTTTAGGGATCTGTGCCATTTTTAATTTGACGAGTGAAAAATCCTAAAATCAAGTGATTGCATTCCTATAAAAATTTGGGATAGCAGACGCAAAAAAATTTGATTGGACAACATGACGAATTCGCTAGAAAATATGATTGGATTTCTATTGAAAATTCTGGTATTTTTTCTTTCAACTTTTATGCGCTCTTGTGAAATTGAAAATGTCCGATTGAAGCTATTCTATAGTCTTTTTTGTGGCCTTTTCTATTGAGACATTTTCTATAGAAATCCCTCGGCATGAATTTTCCAAATTGGTTTTAGTCTATTTTTTCTCCTTTCATTTAAAAAAATCAAACAAAAAACTCAGAAAATCAATAGAGCAAGTTGTCTAGAAAATTCTAGTGATTTTTATTTCTATAAAATATTTTTTATTCAACATTTCTATTGAAAAAAAAACGCGCAGAACAGTTGGGGAATTCCTCAATGCGTGAAAGGTCCCTGAAAATTGTGGATCAATTAAAAAATTATGAATATATTCCGATAATGAAAAAACTTCTTTTTCTCTGCCTGCTTGAGCCTCAAATGAATTTTCGTGAAAAACCTAGCGAATTCACTAGAAAAATTTATTCTATTCTAAATCTACTAAATCGATTGGATTCTATCCAACATTTAACCATTTATTTGGATTTATTTGGGCTTTATTCAACATTTTTCATTCTTTTCACCATTTCTGTTTAAAAAAAACGCGCAGGAAAGTTAAGGAATTTCGCAATGCGTGAAAGGTCCCTAAAAATTATGGACCAATTACAAAAATTATGAATACATCCGTAAAAAGAAAAAAAATTTTTTTCTGTGGCTCCTTTGACCCTCAACCAAAATCGCAAGAAACATTTCCTGAACGGATAAATATCCATTTTACCCCACTTCGCCCCATTTTATAACTGAAATTAAATTTTCAATAAGGGAACAGATAAATGTGAATTTACACAAAACTCATGTTCAATTCACTGGTATATAAATAGAATGAAATATTTTTTATTTCTTAGTGTTTATTTTATACAGTTATACGTAAATGTACTTACGGTAAAACGCGATTAACAGGACCATTGTAAAGTAGTACTTAAGCAGTTCTAATTCGAAAGTACTTAGATCAGATTGTATTTTAGGATATGAATGAGCTTTCACAGGAGATTACAATTAAATTTTAATGAAAATGCATTTCAATGTGTACGTGAATTTATCGAAATAACTTAATTAACTGTTTAATCGTGCCTGACTCATTAGCGATGTATCTGGCATGCATTTATTATGAGGAAAATTCTTTGCGAATGGAGGATTGATGATGATGTTAATTAAAGGATTGATCATACTCAGATGGATTTTGAATTTTTTTTTACATATTTTGCATGATCCCCAGAGCTTGCCATATCCTCCACTCATCCTTTGCCATATAATTTGCATGATTTATTATATTTATGGTATTGTCCTTGGAATTTACTAGGGAAATGGTAAAAGACGGTGGATTACGTCGTGAATTACGTCGTGATTATTATCAAATTTAACAAAGTTGAGGCATTGAGAATTGAGAAATTTTTTGGATCTCGGTGTTTTAATGTTAAATTATCGTGATAATGAGTCGTTTTAAGGGAGATCCTTGAGAGATATTTTTGGTGAAGGGTTCTAGTCAACTGTAAGAAAGGTTTGAAGACATTACAAATGGAAATTCTTCAGATCTTATTATTTTAGTCTTGAATCATCTCGATAATGAGAAATTTTTTCTGTCTCACGATTTCAATTTTAAGAAATGAAAAAGGACGATTTTTTCGGACCTTTCCCCTAAAATTACTCGTTTTTACAATTCAAAAAATTAAATCCAATGATGAATAAGTTCTGAAAATCTCATTGTTTTATTATTGAATTATTTTGGTGATAAGGCTTTGGATTGAAAAGGTGAAAATCCATTTTCTATACAGAATTTCATATGCTAATACAGGGTCTAAGCATATTTTCTCCCAAAATCACTTGTTTACTAGATAATTTTAAAATTACCAAAGTAAAATTTGATGAAAAATGAGAATTTCTTTGGATCTCGCGGCTTTAATTTGAGAAAGGAAACTGGAATCTTTTTTCGGAATTTTATTCAGCTATGGGAAAGGCATGAGGGGCTTTTCCACTAAAATTACTCATTTTCACAATTGAAAAAAATTGAATTCAAACATAAAAAATAAGAAATTCTTAAAATCGCGTGGTTTTATTACTGCATTATTTTGATGATAAGGATTTTCAGTAGAAAATGTTAAAATACATTTTCTGTAGAGAATTTCATTAGTTCATAGAAGGTCTTAGCGTATTTCCTCCCAAAATAACTTATTTTTTAGATAATTTTTAAATTAACGGAATTAAATTTGAGGAAAAATGAATGATTTTGATGAGGATTTTTAGAAGAAAATGTTGAAATACATTTTCTACAGAGAATTTCATTAGTTAACAAAAGGCATATTTCCTGGAAAAATCACTCGTTTTTAAAATAATTTAAAAATTACCAAAGTTAAATTTTACGAAAAACGCGAATTTCTTTGGGTCTCGCGACTTTAATGTTAAGGAAAACGAAATTATTTTTCAAAATTTTAATCAGCTAAGGTGTGAAGCTAAAAGGGGTGAAGAGCTTTTCCCCTAAAATTACTCGTTTCCACAATTAAAAAAATTGAATCCACTGATAAATAAAAAATTACTAAAATTTCGTTTTATTTAGAAAATTTCAAAATTTTTAAAGTCATTTTCATTCCAGAGAATAATATAAAGAGGAATTATCTCCTGACATTCTCTCCAGAATCATCGATTCCCGAAATAAACGCAAAATAATAAAAAATATCGATAAAAAATGATGAATTTACCACTTCCCTAATGAATTAACGTACAAAATAGAATAAACCCGAAAGCTATTGAATGAGTCGTGACGTAAACCTCTGTCAGGTGGTACAAAGAACCAACGTGGAATGCGAGTATCAAGCTACGACCCCGATGATCCACAAAATATGCCAGTACCACCGCCCCAAAGACGAAATACCTCGCACCAGCGTGTCGCCACGATCTCCCAAAATTACAATGAAAAGACAATGCTGCTGAGCAGTGACGATGAATTCCAATAGAACACTTGGATTTCACCGATGGAGCCCACCATGACAATGAAAATAATTTAATGAAAATAATGGAAATGGTAAGGACTTGAAACCTAAACCCGAGGAGATTACCGAGAAGAATTCAATATCTCCTGTACTTCAATGGAGTCATTTATTCGCTGCATTTATTTTTCCATAAATAATAGGGAATTTGAATCTCGCTCGAGAATAAATGCGCTAGTGACTAGTTGAATTGAAAAATGTTGAAGTTGGTGTGGATTACGTACATTATTCATTGATAAAATCATGTTTAAAGAGATGTTATTGCGTTGCGAGGTATCATAATAGTTTAGGAAATTATTCATATTGTTTTTTTATTGACTGGTGGTCATCAGAGCTGGGTGGTACTCCCTGAAAATCGAATGTAGAAATATATTCTGGGCAACTAATCTAGTAGCGAAGCGGTGTGATTCAAGGTGATGCAGCTCTTCGCAGAGTTTTCGAGGAATATCTCCGAATCTAAGGGAGATACCGAAATTTTCGTAATTACCTTTTTTGTAGAGCAAAGTGAGGGCTACAAAAAAGGTCATGACAAAATTTTAGCTACCTCCCTCAAATTTCGAGATATTCATTGAAAACTGGGCAATACTCAAAATCGACTTGAACCCCTTTACCGCTCCTCGAATCTCAAATAATAAAAATCAATCACTGGAAATGTCATTCAACTCAGCTGTGATGTGCATCAAAACTGAACGAGCACACGTTGTTGTGAAAATGTGGACCTCCACCGAAGAAAAAAAAATTAAACACATATAATACATTAATTTATTATCTCTCATAAACAATAATTTGATTCATCTCTCATTAATACTTGTACAAACATACCAAAGTACTTACATACTACTAAAAATAAGTATATCTATAATTTTTTCATGATTACAATCAATTATTTATTCACGTCAATGAATTCAGAAAATATAAAGATTTGATTTTTATTTGCTTCACAGCAAAATAATAAAATATTAAAAAAAACAAACACGTGACACGTGAACCGTTGACACGTGAACCGTTCACGATTGAATCTTCCTGGGACGATTGAACAGTGACAAGCTGATGAAGCCCACGAGGTGAAACTTGAGGAAAACGAAAGAATGATAATAAAAATAATTAATGAAGAGAGGATAAATGATACGTTAAATAATTTAGCTTCTGAGCCAACAGACTATCTTCGCGTCCTAATAAAAAACTAATATATGTATATATCGTTAACATAGATTGTATTTACAGAGTAATGAATTTGCGCGGGAGACAATGATTACCGCAGCAATTGATAATTAAGGTCAGTTCAATGGCGAAATGATGAAATGAGAAAAGTTGAGAAAATTTTGATGATTTTTTTGTGCAGAACAGCAGATCTCTTTCAGATTCCAAAATTTTTATAAAAAATTCATCAGAAAAATTCATCACTTGAATAAAACTGATTTTTTTTGTAAATATCTTCAAATCTAAAGGAGACAGTGAAAATTTTATTGACGCTTTTTTTATTCTTTTTATTGCGCTCCAAGATTTCAAGATATTTACAAATAACTCAAAGTAAAATTAAACTCCAAGTTTAGTTCTTGCAAAAGCCCCAGCACCTATTTCAGAGGGAAAATTTTACGACTACAAAAAAGTTGTTTACAAAAACATTATCTCCACCTGAACCTCATCTTGACATTTCGCTACCGAACGAATCGAAAAGAAATGTCCAATAAAGAAAAATCAAGTGGATCTATGTTCGGTCCCTGCCCCCGTACTCCTCAAGAAACACAAATCCCCCACTAGAATGGCGAAGAGAAAAGGACCGAAAACCCCAAAAAAAACCAAACTAAATGTCCGAGATTTTGTTACTCCCCCATATCCAACTGATTTGTTACCCTCCCCTCGAACTCTGTAAGCGTCAAATAAATATTTTTATCTCAATCTCTCCTTACTTCACCCCCGAATCACAGTTGTGCGAATTTCTTCCAGCCATGCCAGGGCCCCTCGCCAGCCTCCCCGCTCCTCCTCTTCCTGACCCTCTTCCCCTTCCCCAGAATCCCCTTGGTGGCGCTCTCCTCCTCAATATCCTGATACCTCAGTTCGTCGTCCATGTACCCCACCACATTATTCTCCTCAGTCGTGTACTTCTTGTACTGTTCATTAACATCCCTCCTAGCAACGGAGGCCCCCGACCCTTTGGAGCTCCCCTGCCTGTACTCGCTGAACGCCTGGCTCTCGAACCCCGCCATCCCGCAGGGATGAATGGGCTTGAACCCAATGGACCTCAGCCTGGCGACCCTGAAGTCCACATCCGTCATGTTAACAGGTACAAAAGCCGAGAGCCCGCCCCCCAGCCTGGCAGAAGCCTCCAAAGACCTCCTCACGCAGTTCGGCCTGAGGATCTCCCCCTCCTGTGTCGTCTGCACCGAGATATTCCTATGAACAATCTCCATCAGATCATCGTCCGAAGCCTCCGACTTGACGTCCTCCAGACTCCCCCACTTGCTCCTGACCCCCCTGTCCCCCGACAGCTCCTCAAAATCCACCGAAGTCGACGCATCCCTCTGCAAGCTGCACTGCACCACAGCATCCACCATCTTGAAGCTCTTCCGCTCCCTCTTCTGCGTGGATTTCTCCATCTTCTTGCCCTCATTCTCCTCAAGCCCCCTCCCCTGCTTCAGCTCCCTCACCTGCTCCATCTTCTCAGCTGCCTTCGCAGTCCTCAAAGCTCTACTCCTGGGAATCCCCGAGGGCTTCCCCTCACTCGTGCTGCCCCTCTTGATCAGCTTCCTCTTCTTCGAGAGATCCGGCTTGGACCTGCCCTTCAGGTGTCTCAGGTTGTCCCGCCTCTTGCTGAACCCTCGCATGGCGTAGGGGAACCTCCGGGTCCTGGGGCCCCTCGACTTCGCCACGAAATTCGCGTCGATCGCCAGCTTCGCAAGCTCACTCTGCCTCTTCCTCGAGGCCTTGGAAAACCCCTGGACCGAGGGCTTGGCACTCTTGCCCTTGTGACTCCCCTCCTTTCGAATCTCCCCCTTCGCCTTCGGCAGGACCGAGCGTTTCAGGTTGGCCTTCACGTCCGTCTGCTTTTTCGAACCAGAAGTCGACCTCAAGGAGTAGAGAGTCCTGTGGGTCTTGCAGGGTTTCGCAGTCGTCTCCGGCATCTCAGCGTCAACAACACCGACATCTGCCTTCACCTTCGGCAAGAGTATTGCTTCCATCACGGGGTCCAACTCCCCAGACGCCTCCCCCTTCCCCTTCTTCGAGAGCAACTCCTCGGAGCTCCTTCGAGGGTCCTCAGCCTCCCCCTCTTTCCTGGGCCCCTCGATTTTCCCCCTGGACTCTGCACTCGTCAATTCGTGGGAGCCCTCACTCCTGGAGGACGTGCTGAGCACTGGGGAGTGCCTGCCCACCCCCGAGCGCATCTGTATCTGCGACTCCTGGACCCTGTCCCTCGCACCGGGCCCAAAGGTGTTGAGGTTCAGGACCCCTGCGCTCGTCGCGAGCCCCTTAACCGGCTTCGAGGACTTGTAGATCCTGCAGAAGGTCATCGGGGTCTTCTTCACGTCGTGGGCGTTCGGCGACGAGTCGTACAAGTCCGTGCGGATGGAGATGTTCGTGTTCTGGAGCTTGCAGGGGGCCCTCGAGGTGCCGAGTTTGGGGGACTCAACCCCCGGCGCGGACTCGCACTTCCTCGAGACGTGGCGCATCACAATTGCACTCTCCTTCGATTGCTTCTCCAGGGGGAGCCTCTCCAGGGCTTCCGCCCTCCTGTCCTTGATCAGACTCTTCGATTTACAGCAGTCCATGTGGCACCGCTGCGTCGCCCTCGACTTGTTCCTCGTCTTCTTCGGCGGGGAGCTCGGAAAGGGCGAGGGCTCCCAGGGCGGCGCCCCCTGGCAGTTCAGCCTGGCCAGGGCGAATCGCAAATCCTTTCGCGATTCGTCGCCCACCTGCCAAAACGAGAGGACGAGGTACAGACCGTCGTAACGGTAACCCGTCTTGGGGGAGAATTTGTTGGTCAGGTTGTAGCCGCGGACTAGTCGCACGGGTATTTGGCTCTGGCAACTGCGGACTAGGGGGTGGCAGGGGGTCGGGCCCGAGGGGGTGGTGAATGTGAGGTAGTCCCCCAGGTCGAGGTCGTTGGCGGGGTTTGAGTGGGGGGTGCAGAGGGAGGACGCCCCTGGGGGGCCCTCGTCCACGCTCTTGTCGAAGGGACGGTGGACCTGATCTCTCGAGAGGTCCATTCGAATCCCCCACCAGGAGCCCGGGGGGAACCCTGGGATTGGACCGTAGGTGGGGGCCATCTGCAATTTTTATTATTGTTGATATAAATTATTATTGAACTAGCGGACTAGCTGATTACTTTGTACTATGTTATTTTATTTTATTTCATCTCTGTTTGCGTCTGCACAACTGAATTAATTTAATTTTATTCGTTCTTATTGGTATTATATGTATTTTTTTTTATTCATATTTCTTTCCTAGAACCATTATGGTTTTATGGGCTCGTTGGTCTGCCTTGCCTCTCCCACTTTTCTCTTCGGTTATTGTATGTACTTTTGTGCCTTAGGCCCGGTTGCAGCAAGTCTTGTTATCCAAATAAACCCCAGGGTAAAATTCAGTAGTGAAGTGGTAAACGGAGATAAGTCGACTCATCTCCCAGTTGGGTTTTTGAGGAATATTTCCAAATCTAAGGGAGATGGCGAAATTTTTGTGATTACATTTGTTGTAGCACTCAGTCGGCGCCACAAAAAAGGTTATAACAAAAATTTTGCTAACGCCTTTAGATTCCGAGATATTCATTGAAAACTGGCCAATAGTCACAATTGACTTGTACCGTTTTACCACTTCGCCGCTGAATTATATCGTGAGGGTCATAATTTTTCAATATTTGACCTGAAGAATAATTTTTTATTTATCCTGTAGCCTTATTTGAATTAACACTGATTTAACCTTGGGATTAAATTCTATTTTTTGTTCTTTTGGGATAAATTTGAGATACTCTCCCCGGTAAAATAATCCATCGAACATCCAAATTTACTTTTTTCTTATCTGACGCTTTCGTTTACCGGAGATAGTGCAACCGGGCCATAATTCACAAGTTACAACATTGAATGAAGAGGAATTCCCCATAAATCACGCGAGAAGACAGATCGACAAACAATTTTCGATAATCATACATAATTTTTCATTTCTTTCTTTTTCTTTAAATTAATTAGCACCAATGATCTGAGAATGTGAACGAATATGAACATTTTACATATCTTTGATCGCATTTCAATGGAACCGAAGAAGGAAATTGCAGAGAGATCGATCATCATCAATCAGTAAAATGAAAAAATCAGTAATCAATAAAATGAAAAAATCTATTTTTCTGTCTTTTCGAAATTTTTCAAATTGTTTTTTCTTCTTAAAAAATGAAGGGAGATTAACATTTTAAAATCCCATGATCCTATTCCGTTCTCAGAAACCGGAAATACGGGAAATGTAGGGAAGGAAAATTAGAAATAAATTTAAAAAATCGATTTTTCAATCTTGAAAATTTCACGTTTTTTTAGTAATGAAGAAAAACCAATGTATTTTCTTTCTATTATCTAATTGCGATGGAAAAAGTGAAAAGAGGAAGAGAAACGAGATCAACAGGAAAACAGAATTTTTAATTTTTCAATGTCTAGGGAAAAATTTTAAATTGCTATATTTTTTCAAATAATGAACCAATGCCCACAAATTCAATTCCTATGCTCACATTTTCATAGAATACATAAAAAAAAATAACAAAGAATTCAACTTAGCGATGAATAATTTTATCGCATTATTATTATGTAATTCCCGACCCAAGGGCAGGAAGTTATTGCAATTACCGAAAATCAAACGTAGAATTTTGATGATTTGTCGAGGATTCGCAACGAAGGATGCAAAATGACGATAATTTTTGACAAGCGTGAAGTAAAAAAAATCAAGTCGTAAATTTGTGATTGTCTGACCATTTTTGACTTGACGGATACCTCGTGAAGCAAACTGATCGGTCAACCTACTCAATCGTCAGTAATTTTTTAAAAGAACGTTCACTAAAAGTCCCCTACATTTGTCTACCGAATTCGCTAAATCTGTCAAATTTTTTCGGAAATGAGGAAATTTTTATTTTCACATGTACTTTATCTTGTGGTCAACAAACAAACATCTATAAAAAAATTGTGGTCGCCCTGGGACAACAGTAACAAGGTGAGTTGTTAGTGTGCGACATAACCTCTCTGGAGGTTTTCTGAGGGAATATCATGTGGAGATGACTTACCTGGGGGTCCTGACGCACTCCTGGAGCGGTCGGAGCATTCTTCGAGGGCTTCTGAGCGTTTTCAGCGTTCAATTTGAAGAAAAACTTGGCTAGTTCGTCCCCTGTGCGAGCGGTTATCTGGAATGATTGAGAGTGAAGATGCTGGGTGAGTTCTGATCGAGGGGTTTTAGGGGAAGAGTTACCTTTCGTGTGCGCAACTTGGAGAGGATCTTCTCGGTCTCCTCGTGGGTGTTCGGGTGGAGGTTCCTGTCGAACCACGTCGGTGCCATTTCAAATTGTTGAGAATTTTTCAGCAACGAAACAACACATTTTTGTTTTTCTTTACGAAGTAAATGGAGGGACATCCCCTCCAAGTGGCTTGGGTCTTGGCGGGGGTGACGCCATTTTGAAGGGGAGAGGTGGAAGTGGCGGGAAAATTTATGGATGGGCTCACGTGGAAACCTCAATAGAAAAATCTAGCGCATTTCCTATTAAAGTTTATTTGATTACGATTCCAACATTAATTTTTTCAGTTTTTTTTCGGTGATACTATTGGAATATTACGAAAAAATTTCATGGAAAAACCTAGCGAATTTACGAGACAATTTTATTGGATTTCTATTGAATTTTCGATTAGTGTTTCGCTGATTCTTTTGAAATTTTCAATCGAAAGTAGTCTATAGAAAAGGTCTATAGAACTTGATTATCCTGTAGAACTTATTCTATTGAGATATTTTCTATAGAATTTCGTCGGATGAAATTTTCCATGTTTTTTCCATTTAATTTTTTTCTTTTCATCAAGAAAAATAAACAAAAAAAGGAAAATTTGAACCGAGGAAATTCTATAGAAAATATTGGACGTTTTTTTCAATAAAAACATAAACATTTTCATTTTAATCAATTTTATAGAAAAAATCAATGAAATTTGGTCTATGCAACTAATTGAGGTATTTTCTGCGGAAAGTGTTTGATATAAATTTTTTAAGTTTTCTTCACTCTATTTTTTCTTTCGTATGACAACAATCTACCAAAATAAAACTTCAATAAAAGTCCAGTAGAATTTTCTATCAAAGGCGTTAATTTTTTCTATGAAATTTTTTCATAGATGTGAAGAGACTGGGAAAAGCAAAGTAGCGAAGTGTTTGTATCTTTATAGTGAAAATCATTTAATTTAGTAAAGAGGTGAAATAATGGTTCAGTAAAAAAAAGTTGAACACCTGTTGATAATTAATTTATTTCCCATAAATAATCTAATTCAGAGATGAAGTGTTAAAATCGGATCAGTCAACATCAAGGTAAGTTTCGAATAAGTGAATAAACCTCGAATTTACTAAGTTTCCATTTGGACATATTTCGTAAAGCACCATGCAAGCCTAAACATCCAGAAAAAAATTACATCACGAGACATTTCCGCAAATATGAATTTAAAGGAAGACTGCAATTACTTCTCACACGTAAGAGTCTCTCCATCAATCCTCTGCCCATACATCATCCCCTCGAGTATCTTCAACGTATTCCGAGCAATCACCCCTAGACAACTAACTTTCCCAAAAAGAGGATCCCGCCTCAATCTAATCGTCAGCAACTTGTCAGCATCGATATGCAAAGTTTCTCGATAGACGAACCCCTCAACCCCCTTGTACTCATGAACATTGATCCGACAACTTCCTTCAACGTACATCAAAAAATCCTCCACCCCATCACCAAAACTCATCACACTTATCGAAGACGGTCTGTAAGCTCTAACCGCTTGACTAATGCCAGACGGATCTTCATAGTCCGCTATGAATATGTAATCTTCAGAGATCGCCTCATCATAATAAACAAATTTTTCTTTCCCGAAGGCCCCAAACCGATAACTCGAAACATTTTTAGTTCCGAAAGGATTATCTGTCGTCCTAACAGCACCAGAAGCCAAGTCCAAATGAAGAGCGAACTCCTCATCGAGAAGCATCACTTCTTTACCCTCACCATTCCCCACGAGCTTGACATCCTCACTCTTCACCAAGTGTGAACTTTTAGGATCCCCAGAGCCCCCCTGAACACCCTCAACCGAATAAAGGAGAACCCTATTCCCAACCAAAACCACAAACTCATAATCACTAATCTTCCTGCCATCCCTGACGCCCCCAAGATCCATCACATGTACCATCTCCTTATCAGTCAATTTCCACAGATTCCCTGGGCTCTTACCACACCCCCTCCTACCAATCGTAACAAAATACCTAGCCCCCCGATAATCAAGACTGATCCACTTCTCAATGACCCCGAAGTCCGGAATGGCCGGTCCCCTCACAAACTCATTTCCTTCGAAGACGAACCCCATCATCATACAGTTCTCGAGACTAACGAAGAGACAATCGGAATCATCAGCCTCGAAGTAGTGAGCGCTGACGATATCCCTGTCAAACTCCAGGACTTGGGCATAATCAAAGAACTTCAGCCGATAGATCTGATCATTCGCGGAGTCCTTCAGGAGCTCGAGGTCTTTGCAGATGCTCTGGAGATCCTTCTCCTTGTTGCTAACGACGGCGTCTAGCAGAGTATTCTTCTTCCGCAGGCTGTCAACCAATTTCCGGACGTTGGTTCCATTCAGAAGTCCAGATTCTGCAACGGGTCCTTTCAGACGGACGTTCCCATCAACCGTCCAAACACCGGAGATGATCTGCGTCATCGGGAACCGAGTGGTGACGGCCAAGGCCTGCCAAGTCAACGGGTTGATCCCGTTGTAGACCCCTAGAACCCTCAGGCTTCCGTTCAAAACCACATCATTCTTGAAAACTAAGTCGCCCGCGAAGGTTCCGTTGTCCTCTAGGCTCTCGAACCTAAGGGGGTCCATCCCGTTGATCAAAGGGGCATCGAGGTCCCGACGGATGTTGACATCCCCCAGGAAAGTGAAGTTCCCGGTCACGTTCTGGAGGCCAGTTAGCTGAAAGCTGTCTGCATAAATCTTCTCCAGCTTTTCGTTGTTGACGGTTCCCTCGATTCTAATGGCATCAGCCGAGATGTTCTCGCAATGGAGCGTGTCGATCACTTTGTCTTTATGAAGCGGGAGTAGTTTGTCCATTTGAAGATCATTCAGTCTCTCAACCTTTATGTTGGAAGCGAAGACAATATCCTTGAAGATCGTCGTTCCCGGTATGTGAACAGGTTGATTCAGGTAAACAGCGCTCTCCACCAAATCGGTGACATCCACCCCCATCATTGTCTTGACGTCGATCTTCCCCTTTACGATTATATCCCCTTTGATGATCACCTCTCCCGAAGCTATCACCCTCCCTTTGACCGGAAATTGTCCGTCCAGAATGACAACGTTCTGGTAGAACTCCTGGAGATCATTCTCATTCAAGCGATGAGTGATCGTCAAGTTGTTCAACTTTACGGAGTCCTTCAGCCGTTTGGAGCCTGTTATCGAGGTGCTCTCACTATCCAGGAAGACGAACAGGGCTGGAAGATTGCTGAAGTCGATGCTCTGGATGGACCCATTGATGAGAAGGTTCTGGATGTCAACGTCTTTGGGAAATTTGAAGTTTCCGTTCAGAATGAATTTCTTGTCTGAGACGGAAACGAATCGCCGCTTGATGTCGTCAAGCGTTACATTTCCGATAGTCTTACTACTATCGAATGTCTTTTCGACTGTTGTCATACCCTTGACGACAACAGGACCAGTCAACACCTGGTGATCATTAGGATTGAGGAAAGTCTCCACAGGGTGTTGATTCCACGAAGCAACAGTCAACCCCTCACAGACGATCGCAGTCATCGTCTTCAGACCTTTGACGGAGATGTTTCTGTCTGTCTTCAGGACAGCATCATCAACGATCTCCGAGAAATGTCGTCCGTTGAAAAGGCCCTTCACCCTCAACTCAGAGATGCTTACGTTGCCGTGAAGAACAACAACTCCCATCTTCTGAGGATCATAGATGTCCTGCAACTTACGATCATTCACCCTCTCACTGCTGATGACCCCAGTAACCATCAGGTTATCAATAGGAACACCTCCACTAACGATCGTGTCATACAAATCATCGAGAGTCTTCCTCTCGCTCTCAAGATCGACCACCGACCTTCCGTCCACTCTCTCCGCGTGCAGCATCCCAGCGTCTAGATTATCAATCTCGAAGTTCCCCAACAACTGCTGACGCTTCGTCTTCGATATCAACCGCGACATGAAGTCTTCACGCTTCATTCCATTGATGTTCTCCGGTGACAGCCGAGAAACGTGTAACTCTTGCGTCACCATCCTCTCGTAAACAATGCCCGAGGTCTTGTTCAGACGCGTCATGAAGTCCTCTACCGACACGTTTCCCTGGAGCTTCTCCATCGTGAGTTGGACGACGATCGGAGGAACTTTAAAGGTCATGACTTTCATGATACATTCGGAGAAGATCGTCCCCAGACGAGTCAGATCTCCTCGAGTCAATTTCCCAAAGGTCACGTTTGCGTCGATCCTTTCCAAATTAGGAAGGTCTTGGCTGGTGTCTGTTGTTACGAATTCATCAAGACGATGACCATTGATCTTGCCATTAGTAATGTAAACATCCGGTTTGATCGTCACGTGACCCTGAAACGTCTTCTTCCCCGTGATCTCCACGCGCTTCTCGTTCTTCTTCACCAAATCGTGGAGCATCGGCCAGGTTTTCTGGTTAATCTCCTCATTGACCTGGATGTTCCTCTCGACCTTGAGCTTGGCGAAGATCGCGGGGGACATGAGTCTTCTAGTTTCGTTGATCAGAACCGTCGACTTTTGTATCTCTGGCCCTCCCGTTATGTTCGCGTCTATCTGAAGACTTCCCATGATCTCCAGATTCTCGAAGGTCATCTTTTTCAAGAGATTCTGATTTCCGTGTAGCAGGATGAACTCTTCCACTGGAGATTCGTTGATCGTCAGCAGATTACTGAGACTTCCGGTGGTCAGGGTCTTGAATTTCTTGTTGGAGGGCATCGCAATGGCGTCTGTACTGCTCTTTAATACGTAGTCTTTTGGATATTTCAGACGGTTTAAGTGGCTGATGTGTACGTAAATGGCTGACACGTGGCCATTGATGATGGTTTCACCGGGAATCCTCACTGCTTTGCTTTTTGATACTACATTGCGGATCAATGTATTCCAGTTCTGGTCATTGATGTACGTGAAATTCAAATCTCCGATGATGACTAGTTTCCTCAGATTTGGAAAGTCAATCAGGTCGTATGAGATTTGGTCTTTATCGAAGATGATGTCGTCAATAGGGATTCCGTTGATGAAGTTTACGTTCAAGGTCGTGGCGTTGATGGCGGGGAAGGTCTTCTGTCCGGAGATGATCATGTTGCTGTCATAGGCGAACAGCTTGCTGAACATTTCGGCAATTGATGAGTTGTTGGCAGTTCCGAAGGAGATGTTGTCGACAGTCAGCTTGTTGACGGTCAGGTCCCCCAGGATGTGGAGGTACCCGGGGAACTCGACTTGTGTGGAGTTCACGGACAGGGCTTTGTTCATGTTGGAGTGGAGGAGATCCAGTTGTCGGTGGAGTTCTTGCATTGCGATCCTGGTTTCGATGAGGTTGGATTCGAAGTCGGCTTGAGTGAGGTCGCTTTGGCCCAAGGATATCATCTGGTAGGGGAGACCTTTCTCGACTACCGCGTATTTTGACTTCAAGTGGGTTATTTGCCAGTGGGCTGTGATGACAGATGTCGTCAGGTAGCTGTCCTTCAGGCGGGTTTCGGTGCCCTCGAAAACTAGGTTTTGCTTTCTCAGGATTTCCTGGAAATAACGGGGAGTGGTGTCAGGATAACGGCGCGAAAGGAAAAATGTACTTCATTAACATCTGAGGAACTACGGATGACCGCAAAGCCGAATAAAAATTCATCTAATGAGTATCAGAATAATTTTGAATTTTAATCGTAGTCTGGTGACCGTAGACTGAGAAAAAAAAGTAGAGCTCTCAGGCAAGTCTTACTTGCGCCAAAAAAATAATTTATTAAAAATTGTGAAAAAAAGGATTTTTTTACGAATTTCGGTAATTATGTTGTTTTAAAAGACTACTATAATTTTTTAGACATTTTAATTGAAAAAGTCTAATATATATTTTTTCAAATAATGAGCATAAAATAATTACTCACTGCTAACTCATCCTTCATCCGGAACATGTGCTCCGTCTCCTTGTAGACTGCTGGTGTTAACTCCTCCAATTTTGTTCGAATTATCACGATTCTGTTGTTATATACAAATCCAACTTTCGGTATGACAGTTATCCGCGACAAATGCAGATCGGTCGTGTCAAAAGGTGGTAGCGAAATCCTCTCGAAGGTGTTGTCCTGCCAGACGAGGCCAGCGATCGAGTTATTCTTCAACTGGACAAGCACTAGGACTTCGTCTCTGTATGTGTCCACCGGGATTGTCTCGATCCAAACGATCTCCTCTGCAACGAATACAGTCGAGACTTTATATAAGATACCTCGAGCTCCGAACGCTCGAGGCCTACCCCCACTTTCGGCATTTTTATCGCCTCCTGAATGTTTAGTTTCGTGGGCTTCTTATAAGATACCTATGGCCTCGATCATTTTTCGACGGGAGAAGAGTGATTATAAGGATCGAACGGAGTTAAGGGTCAAACGGGAGGGACGAAGTGATCATAAGGGTCAAATGACTTTAAGGGTCAAGAGTTCAAACGTGAGAGTCAAGTGAAGTAATCAGAAGGGTCAAACGATCCCAAGGGTCACCTCTTTTTTCGACGCTATAATTATTAAAATGATCACACAGAATTATCTTAATAGAATAAAGCCTAATTAAAATTCAATTAATTTACGTACTTTCAATAATTTGCACTTCAGCTGTCTAGAAGTGATTATTCTCAAGTCCCCCAACAATCCCCCAACATCAGCTGCCATTCTATCACGCGGACTTATGTTTAGAGAGAACAGGGAACACCGATTATATGAATTCAAAACATTAAACTTGTATAGATTGATTAGTTATCAATATCCATTCGGTAACAATGAATATTCCATAGAATTCGGGCCCAACGAGCGAGGTATCTTATTTCAAACCGCTGATCCCTATTTTTCTCCTCTCTATAAGCGCGCGTGGTGGGGGTACAGGGATTCCCGGAATTCTACTCTTCTACTGTCCCTAAGGTATCTTATATAAAGCCTTGACTGCATTTGAATGGTCCCCATTGAAGTAAATGTTGGTAACATACCGTTGAGGATTTCTCTGATAGCCAAATGGAATTGGAACTTCCCTTCGAAATAATCGAGGATCGCCCCGTTGGGCCCAGACGTCCCCAGGTACAGAATGTGTCCGCTTTGGAAGCATGCAAAGTTTTTCAGGCCGACTGATTTCTCGCTGGGTGATGCCTCGAAATAGGCCTCCTTGGAATTCTCATTCGTGTAGTCGTATATGGAGATGTTGTCATGCAGGTGGACAGCGACCATGATTCCGTTGTAGGCTGGACATGTCTTCACGTCGATAACATCAGAGCCTGGTAATCGTTGGCTCAACCTGGATTAATGTAAGTCGAGTGTTCAATAAATATTCTTATTTGAATTTCTTGGGAATTTTCGACTAGTAAAATTTCCATTGAAATTTTAAGGAATTTTGTCATTGAAAATTCATAATTTTATGGAAAAATTCGGGGAAATCATAAATGTCAGTTTAATTAGTTGGGGGAAATGAATGAAAAATTAAGAAAAATTCAGAGAAATGTCCCTAGAATTCCAGATTCCTCTGAGATTTCAAGGAAATTTGATGAAATTCTCGGAATTCCAGGAATTTTTGCAGTGAATATTCATTTTCATTCGAAAATTCATGTAAACTGCGGAACGTGCGTCTTCCTATCGCAAAAAAATTGGGGCCTTACGCGAATTTTCAGAGAAACTCGAAATTCCCTC
Organism: Diachasma alloeum; assembly: GCF_001412515.2. NCBI lineage: Eukaryota > Metazoa > Arthropoda > Insecta > Hymenoptera > Braconidae > Diachasma > Diachasma alloeum. The sequence goes on along the minus strand of NW_021680679.1, from coordinate 582,326 downwards.
GACTTTCTCCTCTTAAATCAACTTCAAAGTGTTTTTCCGGAAAATTCAGCCAAACTTTTTCAACAGTGACGCACGAAAAAAATTAATAGAAAAAACTATCGAATTCTAAAGAAAAAAAAATCGATTGAATTTCTATCGAAATTTTTTTTTAATTTCTATGAAAAATTCTATTTGTTCTTTAAGCAGTATATTTTCCAATCAATATTTATGGTTGCAGTTTACAACAGGGGCCACAAATATTATATTTTTTAATTTTCAATTTTTTATCTTTTATTTCTAATTTTTAATTCTTATTTTTTTAATTACTGGACCATCAAGTTACGCTAAGTTGCATGAATTTTAATAAAAATCTATGAAACCAAAAACAAATAGATTTTTAATGCATTTCAATAGAACGTCTCAAAGAAAGCGTTAGATTTTCCTGTCAATTTATTTTACACGTGCGCACCCCCAAAATTTCTCGAGCCCTTACCAAAAATTAGAGAGATTCCCATTGATACTGAATCCCCATATATCGACGTAGGAATAATTGCTCCCTGACAGATTACTCGTTTGGGCCATAGTAATCAGTCTNGTGATTATTCTCAAGTCCCCCAACAATCCCCCAACATCAGCTGCCATTCTATCACGCGGACTTATGTTTAGAGAGAACAGGGAACACCGATTATATGAATTCAAAACATTAAACTTGTATAGATTGATTAGTTATCAATATCCATTCGGTAACAATGAATATTCCATAGAATTCGGGCCCAACGAGCGAGGTATCTTATTTCAAACCGCTGATCCCTATTTTTCTCCTCTCTATAAGCGCGCGTGGTGGGGGTACAGGGATTCCCGGAATTCTACTCTTCTACTGTCCCTAAGGTATCTTATATAAAGCCTTGACTGCATTTGAATGGTCCCCATTGAAGTAAATGTTGGTAACATACCGTTGAGGATTTCTCTGATAGCCAAATGGAATTGGAACTTCCCTTCGAAATAATCGAGGATCGCCCCGTTGGGCCCAGACGTCCCCAGGTACAGAATGTGTCCGCTTTGGAAGCATGCAAAGTTTTTCAGGCCGACTGATTTCTCGCTGGGTGATGCCTCGAAATAGGCCTCCTTGGAATTCTCATTCGTGTAGTCGTATATGGAGATGTTGTCATGCAGGTGGACAGCGACCATGATTCCGTTGTAGGCTGGACATGTCTTCACGTCGATAACATCAGAGCCTGGTAATCGTTGGCTCAACCTGGATTAATGTAAGTCGAGTGTTCAATAAATATTCTTATTTGAATTTCTTGGGAATTTTCGACTAGTAAAATTTCCATTGAAATTTTAAGGAATTTTGTCATTGAAAATTCATAATTTTATGGAAAAATTCGGGGAAATCATAAATGTCAGTTTAATTAGTTGGGGGAAATGAATGAAAAATTAAGAAAAATTCAGAGAAATGTCCCTAGAATTCCAGATTCCTCTGAGATTTCAAGGAAATTTGATGAAATTCTCGGAATTCCAGGAATTTTTGCAGTGAATATTCATTTTCATTCGAAAATTCACGTAAACTGCGGAACGTGCGTCTTCCTATCGCAAAAAAATTGGGGCCTTACGCGAATTTTCAGAGAAACTCGAAATTCCCTCGACTTTCTCCTCTTAAATCAACTTCAAAGTGTTTTTCCGGAAAATTCAGCCAAACTTTTTCAACAGTGACGCACGAAAAAAATTAATAGAAAAAACTATCGAATTCTAAAGAAAAAAAAATCGATTGAATTTCTATCGAAATTTTTTTTTAATTTCTATGAAAAATTCTATTTGTTCTTTAAGCAGTATATTTTCCAATCAATATTTATGGTTGCAGTTTACAACAGGGGCCACAAATATTATATTTTTTAATTTTCAATTTTTTATCTTTTATTTCTAATTTTTAATTCTTATTTTTTTAATTACTGGACCATCAAGTTACGCTAAGTTGCATGAATTTTAATAAAAATCTATGAAACCAAAAACAAATAGATTTTTAATGCATTTCAATAGAACGTCTCAAAGAAAGCGTTAGATTTTCCTGTCAATTTATTTTACACGTGCGCACTCCCAAAATTTCTCGAGCCCTTACCAAAAATTAGAGAGATTCCCATTGATACTGAATCCCCATATATCGACGTAGGAATAATTGCTCCCTGACAGATTACTCGTTTGGGCCATAGTAATCAGTCTGTTATCGTCGTTATACCGGAAGTGGAGCAATCGCCCCACCCGCACCTGGATGGGCCAGAACCAAAATTTCTGGAAGTTTTCTCCAGATAAGATGTACCAAATGAGCTGGTGGGTGTCATGAGCCAACTCAACCGAGAGCACGACAATGATGTCTGATTCATCGTCTCTTCCTGCTGGTGAAGTTCCATTGAGTGAAGTGAACACTTCGAACGTGAGGATTTTTCCGGAAAGGAGGATCCAATGTTGCTTCGTTACGTTAAAGATCTCATTGTCCAAAACATTGAGGACGAACATCAAGGGAGTTGATGCGGCCAGGTAAGATATCCCGTTTCTCGTAAAGAATTTGTAGTGATTCGCTTCGCTGAATAGGTACTCGTTAATTTTGTTGGTGATGTTGACTATTGATAACGCTGAGAAAAAATAGTGAATGCTGACTTCTTCAAGTGAATCGACAATAAGACAGCCAAATTTAAATTTTATTTTATTCGGCTTATTTATTCGATTTTTTACTTGAATTTTTTAATGAGAAAAGAGGGAGAATTCTGTAGAAAAAATATGGAAAGTTTCATTGTCAAGGGATTTTTATAGGGAAATGGAAATCCAGCGAATTGACTAGATTTTTTTATGAAGTTTTTTTGTACGTGAAATGATCAATTAATTAATTGATTTATCAATCAATCGATCAAAGAATTGAGGCATCAGTTAATGAATGAATAACTAGTTAATCACTGTTGTTAATTTTTTGTCAATTTTATGGAAGAATTTCAGTAGAATTTTATGTTTTTTTTTCATAGAAAATGCTTAATTAAAAATATTTTATAGAAAAAAATCTGTTGGATTTCATCTTTCTATATAATTTCTGCTGGTGAGATGTCTACAGTAATTTCTCGACATGAATTGTCCATGTTTTTTCTTTTTTATTTTTCTATTTTCATTGAAAAAAATTAAACGAAAAAAAGAGAAGAGATCTCAATAGAATAAGTTGTATAGAAGAATTGAATTCCATTGATTGCATCCATAGAATATTTTTCATTGAACATTTCTATTGAAAAAAAAATCCACAAATATTCGGATGTTTTCAATGGAATCGGCCAAAAAAATATAGAAAATTCAATAAAAATTGAACAGAATTTTCAAACGAATCCGCTGGGTTTTTCTATGGAATTCTGCAGTGCGTGACGCGATAAATACCTTCTCGATACCCTTCCTTCGATCCAAAATCATACGCCTTCTGTATTTCGCTACTCCATCCCGATTCACTCGAAGGTCGTTCATTTTTTTCCCCCAACAACATTTGATCCAATTTATGGGACATACTCTGAATCTCATGTACATCAAGACATTGTACAAACACAGACATTAAATAAACTAAACTAACAGTAATAAATAGAGGTTTGATCCTGGCCATGACTGATGCTTCACTAAACCAGTGAGCAATGACTCCGATGCCACTGGTTATTACACGCTACAAATCCCTCGACCGTAAATATTTTGAAAATGCAAGGGTATTAATGAAATTCCTGTGAAACGTGAAGGTATAAAATTTATTACCATCGATAGAAAATACAAACTCTCACCGTCTACATCAACTAAGAAAAAAGTCAGAGAAAAACCTAGGGAATTCGATAGAAAATTTTATTTCTATTTCTATTGAACTTTCTCTTAGTTATTGCATTTTTTTATAAAATGCAAAAAACTATTGCATTTTTTAGATAAATGGTTATAGATAGTGTTGCTAATACATTAGCAATTTGCTTCCGAATGGGTTCTGTTTTTTAAATTCTTATTTCACTATTCTCTTCAATTTTTTTATTTCATAGTCGTATTGTTATAAATTTTTTGAGCCTAGACTAATTCCGTTTTGATGACAATTTTTTGAGTGATCGATTTTTGAAAAAATGTCAATTTTTCGAATCTGTAGGAAAAACTGAATTTCAATTAGTGCAATGAATAGTGATTACAGTGGATATTCGTGAAATAAATATTGAATATTGATTGATGCTTTATAAGAAAATTTCGAAAAAATGACACAATTTAAAAATCGAAAATTTTGTCTTTTTAGACTATATGTGGACGTCCCCATGAAAAGGGGCCACTTTGTTGATTCTAGTTTTCAAAATATTCACGTTTTTGTCTCAGCAACTCCCATTTACACTCATGTTAAAGTGTTTTTTTCATCTGCTCCGACGTCATTTTTGACCCTATGAGGATCATTTTGGGCTCAAAATGTGTGGAATATTATAAATATCATCAGAGTACATATAACTCCATATCGACAAAGTGGTCCCTTTTCATGCGGACGTCCATATATTCAGAACAACAGAATTCAATTTTTATTTTTTTACTGAGATATTTTCCACAGAAATTCCTCCGCTCACATTTTCCAAGTTTTTTTGATCTGATCTTGTTAATAAAGATAGAAGAAAAATTAAATGGAAAAAACTTGGTAAATCTATGTCTAAGAATTGCTTTAGAAAATGTCTTAATAGAATAAATTGAATAGGAAAATAAAATTCGCAAGGTTTTTCTGTGAAATTTCTTCGTGCGTGATGTTCTATTACACCAGAGGTGATTATAAATAATTTTACATATTATGCTCTAAACTGTTAAATTACACACTTTCCAGACTAAATAATATATTACATTCGATACTCTAACGGCTAAAGGAAATCCCTAATCTTTGATTTTTTTATTCTTCCATTTAATTACAGCGTTGAGCAAAAATAACAAATAAATCCTGCGTGACCCATGGTATTAATCCATCAGCGGTTGCGTTATGTCTGACATTCTTGCCCCATTACATGTAATATTACTCAATGGGTGACCGCGACAGCTGTGGAATCAACTCATTAATGGAGTGGTGAAACGTAGTTAAGGATGAGGAAAATTGAGATGTTTTTCTCCAAGAAATTCTATTGAATTCCTGTTTTTCTATTGGAGTTCTATCAGAATTTCTGCAAAAATTCCATTTGTTTTTTTTTTGGGACGTGATGGAACTTTAAAAAAGAGTTGATAGATTTGGATTTTTCTAAATAAATTATTCTTTTGGGCGTTTTTCCGTAGAAACTTCTTGGGTATAAGATTTCCCACTTTTTCTCATTCTATTTTTTTTCTCTTGACAAAATTTCACACGCATGAATTTTATAGAAGCAATCCCAATACTATAAATATTTTAGAAAAATCGACTTTTATCAATGTTTTTTATAGAAAAAATATCTGTTTAAAACATACGTCAACGTCGCATAACTTTCAATAAAGTATTATTTCTATTAATTCCCATCATTTCTACTTTTTCAATTGTTCATGAATCTTAAAACCAAGTGATTACGTTAATGTTCAAACGTTGAAACCGGTTGCGTTACGTTTCACCACTTCCTTAGACTCTTGAATCAAGGCACAACTACAGGAATAAATCTGGCTCTATCCCCGGCATTCGGCGAAAATCTGAGATTCACTTTATCCTTGTCTTCCTCACCGACCTCTAAGAAGGTGTTCCAATCGACAAGGAAATACAACCCTGATCGCCTGGGTGTTGGTAAAACGGGATCTGGTGCTGCTGTGGTACCACCGAAGGAGTTTGCGAGGTCCTCGAGACTTGGACCCTCCGTTGATGACGAAGAATTCGGCGTTGCCGGGGTGCTATTCACCACGCGACCAGCAGTATCCGAAGAGTCTCCAGTGGAGTCTGGAGCTGGTGGAGTGTCCGCTGGAGAAGTTGAATTCGGGGCCATTGTACTCTCGGATGGCTCGGATGCGGACATCTCATTGTCACTTGAATCTGGCGAAAATCAAAAGACAAATCAATTATTCATTTTTCTTCTCATGGAAAAAATGAGGGATTATGAGCATTAATCAGTAGCTGATTGATGTAATGAGGTGAATTAACTCGATTGTCTTCATTCTAGGTCATTCTTTATCAAAAGAATCTCATTTCACCAATTCGCTAGTCTAACAAGAGAATCTGACCAATTGTGAATAATCTCCAGTTCTTGATCAGGGCCATCTTTTTATGTCTAAATGGCGAACTTAGTACCTTAGCTTAAAACATGAATGTTTTTTGACAATCCCAAGCAAAAATCTGAGATTACCCATATTTGTTATTGGTTAGGTCTCCTCATTCACCACTAATTTCATCACTTCATAATTCTAGCAACAACTTGAGCAGCAGTGAATAATCTCAAATTCTTGATCCGCGCCATTTTTTAAGCTCTAAACGGCAAACTTAAGACCTTCGCTAATAACATGAATGTTTTTTAGACAACCCCCCACAAAAACCTAAAATCATTCATATTCACTACTTCTCAGGTCTCTCCATTCACACGCGTCATGCCATTATTAGATACCAGAAATCTCAACATACCGTTCCCGTTCAATCTGTTACACACTCGTTATGCAAACCCTGAAACATGCATGTAGATTAGCACGAATCATTAATAAACTCATCCTCCGAGCCCTCCAATTCTGTTAGTCACATTAGTTATCAACCTCTTCATCCAACTCAAACCACCAATGATTCTGTCAATCCACCATTTCGAACTTCCCAAAAGATAAATCATCAATCTCTTAATACCACTCATCGCCACATCCCCCAGATCATCCTGTTCGTTATCCTCGTCCTCCTGTCTCTTCACCTCGTTCCTCAAGTCCTGATTATACATCTGAAGGATCTCCTCGAGGCTAACTGAATCCGGTCCACCCTGAAGAATCTTCGTACTTTTCATAAGTCGATTTGCGGCATTACGGACATCATCAACTCCAGCCTTTCCCTCCTGCACAAGTTTGACTGTATCCAACAGCTCATTAATCTTGTTCTTCTGCGTCTCATCATCGATCTGTACCTCGTGCGGCTTGAAAACATGCAGGGGCTTCCCCGTCGTCCCCTGCAGCTCCATCTCCCCTGAAGCCCTCGACCTCGTGATCAACCCGATATTCTCCAAGATGCTCTTCATGTTATCAGGAACAGCTTCTATCACAGAAGGTGCTTCAGTCGTGGTCTTCATAGCCTTCTTTTCACGAACCTCACCAAGTCCAAATGTAGCCAAAAAGCTTCTCATTTCTTCGTCCTTGATCTCAGAAGTCGGTAGAGGTCTGAACGCCTTCCAAGAGTCAACAGTAGTCGGACGCCTGATTTCTGGCTCTGGCTTTCTAGTTGCCGACACGTTGTCCGGTTCTTTTCCTGACACAGGCAGCCCAAACCTTAGAAACAACGACTGCAGCTCTGGGGAGAGATTGCTGACACCCTTTTGCAGGTCTGATTGGCTGTTATCAAAGGTATTCTGATGCACAATTGATGGTGCATCTGAGATGGTTGATGTCAGTCCGACCGTTTTGCTCGGAATGAAGTTGTTTTCTGGGATCGCAAAGTCCTCGCCGAGAATGTCACTCTGGGGCAATCCAACGAAAGCCTCTTCCGTCTTGATCTTGGATTGACTTGGCTGAAGACCGATAGCTGCAAGCAGATTAGCGACTTCCTTTCTCATCGGTGTTGTCTGTCCTTGAGCAGCTGCTCCCTGCGAAGGGGAAGAACTCAAGGGGGTGACGTACAAAGGAGCTGTAGGTGCGTCATTCATCATCTCCATGTCGGCCATGTTGAAGGTCACTACTTCAGGGACTGCTGTTGTTTTCAATGCGGGTTTTGCGAAGGTGCCTAGTGTCGGGAAAGCTGATATCACGGTTGGAAGGAAGGGCTTGCTTTTAGCAGGAGTCTTCACAGGTTTCTTGGTCGGTGATGCTGTTGCAGGGGCTGTTGTTCGCTGCGGGGCACCGGTTCTAGGTCTAGGCGTGGTGGATGGAGGTGCGTTATACCTCCATTGATCGGATGTCAAGATATTGGTCGAGCGAGTCGTTGGGATCGTTGAGGAGACATAATCTTCTGAAGGAGTTGTTGATCTTTCGGTGGAGCTGGTGCTGTACGTCACTTCCAGCTGCGATTTCTGGGTCGTAAAAGTCTTCTGATTGTTCCTCTTCAAGAGATTATTTTGGTTCAATGTGAATTTCTCTGGATTGTCATCTGCTTTGACGTCCGAATACGAGTTCCGGTGGTTCTTGTGTTCATGGGACGACGCGGACACCTGATTCTTCGAGTCTTCCGGCCCCTTGGGACTAATCAGATTGATATTGCTTCTGGTGGAGGGGAGTGGTTCCTCTTGGATCGATGCAAATGGCAACATTATTTCGGAATCTGGGATTACCTGAACCATTGGCGGTTTTGTGTACAAATCCTGGAGGTCCTCACCTGCTGAGTCTTTGGAGTTGTAAGGCAGGACGACCATTAGGGCTCGTTGATAGTCGGAGCGCATCTGCTCGATGGACTCTTCGTAGTTCTCCATGTCCTTGGATGTGATGTTCTGGAGGATTTCGACTATTTGGCTGCGGGAGAGCCGGGGGAGGTTTTGGTCTGATTTGATCAGACGCTCTACCTCGTCGATCGTCCGGTTGATGGAGGATTCAATCTCGTGTTTTGAGGGCAGCTGGTCCAGGCATCTTCCGAGGGTGAGGAGTGAGAGGAAGTATAGAAGGAGGATCTGAAAGAAGCATTGCATGCAAGTCAGTAGCGAAGCGGTAAAACGGCTCAAGTCGATTTTGACGATTGGTCAGTTTTCAATGAATATCTCGGGATCTGAGGCAGATAGCAAAATTTTTGTGAAAACCTTTCCGTAGAGCGAATTGAAAGCTACAGAAAAAGTCTGGTTGAAACGAAGCTATGTATTTATGCGGCAGCCGGTCGGTCCAATCGACAATGTTCGGGCACCATCGGGAACCTTCGGTTGAGCGTCGCGGAATCGCGATACCCCCGGAAAGTAGTAGAAATGTAGCACTCGAGTAGAACTCACGTACATCAAGTGCATCAACGAATTAAATTTAAAGACAATTCTCAAGAGACTAATCAGTACATTATCAAGCCATTTAATTGATAATGTTTTGAGAAATTTAGACAAAAAAGAGAAAAAAAAAATATTAGGAAATGGACAATCTTTAATTGACGATATCTTCTGACTGAATAATCCGATTTGAGCGGATCACATTCCATTTTGTAGTTTAAAAAAATACATTGAAAATGGGAGGGGGGGATTTGACTCCGCCGTTCTCGACGATCAAAGATGGTTCATTTTATAGAACATGTATCCAAACATTTTAATATGGTTCTTCGAATTGAGTAATTGAATTTTATAATTTCACCGTCGATCTGAACATATTTTATTTCAATGGTCAATGCGACATGTCACATCGACTGTTCATACTTGCCGTTAACACACGCCCTAGATTCCGTTTTTTCAACCGAGAATAATTTCGCTTCCATAATTGTGTGTATAAGAACTGACCGACATTTCGTCTCGACGGGCGATCGAATCCTTGAACCATCTATTCAGATTTCAGCAATAGATCGACAAAAACTTACTCATCATCATTGACGATGCACTGCGCAATTGCCGTTCAATTCTTCTATTTCTCGAGTTTTTTTTTTCATTCGAAATGTTCAGTGGAAAATATTCTGTAGATAAAAACAATAGAATTCAATTTTTCTATAAAACTTATTCTATTGAGATATTTTCTATAGAAATTCTCCGGCTCAAACTTTTCTATTTTTTATTAGTCACTTTTTTTAAGGAAAAGAGAAAAAATGGAGTGAACAAAATTTCATGTTGTGGAATTCCGATAGAAAATGTCTCAATAGAAAAAGCTGTACAGAAATTTTCAAATTCTACAGATTTTTTCAATGAAATAGTTTCCATTGGATATGATTCTTAAAGAAGCGCGCAGTAGAGGTGCGGAATTCTTTAACAGAATCGGTCAAAAAATAATGCAGTTCCCAAAAAAGTCTAATAGAAATCTATACAATTTTCTATCGAATTAGTTAGGGTTTTCTAAGAAACTTTTGCGAGCGTAAACGACCCTTAGATGGTTCAAGGTATGACAGAATTGCTCAATACTCGCCGGGATGCATTCGAAAATACCGCATTCAGTATTTACTTGTTGTTTATAAATACTGAATATTCATAGAAGTAGTGAAAAAGGTCCTTGACTGCCCGAGAAAGTCCATTCGTTGTAACGCAACTGCTTCCAACATCAATATGGACTCTCATTACGCCCCTCATTACCTATCATTACCCTCATCCTGACGGTTTTCCGTCATTGAATTTCAAGGAATCAATTTTCAAGACAATTGGAGATGATCATTCCCCTCCAAGAAGTAATGAAGATGAAATTTACCAACAGTATTTATTTGCCAAAATGTTTTTCTTTTATTTACAAAATATTTCATAGCGATGAGATACATTGTTAAAAATTTTCATGTCCACTGAAACTTCAAGAAATTTTGTTATTGAAAATTTATAATTTCGTGGAGAAATCCGTGGGAACTGGAAATTTCAGTTCAATTATTCCGGGAAAATCAATGAAAACTCAGGAAAATTTTGCGAAATCTCTTCTTGAATGTCAGATCCCTCTAAATTCCCAGGGAATTCCTTCAAAATTACTGGAATTCCAACAATTTTAAAAGAATCTATCAATTCCATTAACTTCTCCTTAAATCGAAATCCATTGAAATTCCCTTTAAATCGAATTCAAGATCTTTTTCCGAAAAATGAACCAAATTTCATTAACAGTTTATGACGAGTTGAAAGAAAACGGAAAATTCTTGGCTTTTATTCACTCAATTCACCCCAAAAAGAATTCACAAAAAATACGTTCCCCTGAGGCCCTTCTAAAACCATAATTGAAAAAAACAAGCCCTAGTATCAACTCGAAGCAATCCTTGACACATTAATGAGAATGAAAGTAACTTTCATTCTTACCCACGTGCCACGGAAATCCTGAAAATCCACTGAAATTTCCTCGTTCTAATGCTCGACAGGTCGAAAGCATGAAATACCGGTGACTAATAGTGCGAAACCGGCATAATCTCCGCCAACTTTCATTGATAAAAATGTAAAAACTTCCAACTGTAAAAATACGACAAAGCGCCCGATGAAAATGCCTCACTAATTATTTCCCTGACAAATGCAAAATAATTTTCCGTCACATGTGCAAGTAACGATTCGTCCGAGACGAACCGGTTGTGTTGAATGAAACGCGTGAAAAAATATAAACTCACCATTGCGGTATATCCAATCGTCCGAAGACGTAAACGACAACTGACTGGAGGAACTGAGGCCACTGCCGAGACCTACTTTCAAACTCTCTCCCTATCTCACCGATTCTCCCTCTGCACCTCCTATATGTACCCTCCACCGATGTCGATTCAATCAGTTCCATCTCCGAGACTCATGAACTCCAAGGTCCACCCGTAGGAGCATTGAAGATTCCCCCGATGTCACTTTCCTTTGCTTTCGACTCTGTGCCGCATGACACGAAAAAAAAATGATAGGTTCTTCATTCAAAAATGTTAATGCCGAGGAAAATGGAAAGTTGGAGCATTGCTGGGTTGAAATCGGGTCGTCAGTGGCATGACCTGGGCGCTGATTTACTGACGTTTTCATTCGGTTTTGAATTCACCCTTAAAGGAGAAGAGTAGCCACTGATGATCAACCAGACTGCTCATACAACATACCATTTACTGACTTTCGGGAAATATTTAGAAAAGAAAGTTTCCAGTTCACCAAGGACTGGTGTATCGAAAGGGGTTTAACAAACAGTAAAGAATACTTTGAATGCTATTACAAGGATCGAGCTGAACTATGGGTTGACAGGAAAAATCGTCCTCGTGAGACAGTGGTCGGGATGAATGCGAAAAGAGCAAATCACCATAGCTCGGCAATAGGTCTGCAATTGAATCTCGATGTTGATCTCGATATTAAGCACTTTGCTTTGCAAATTCCAAAGTGAACTCAGCAGGTATCACAAAATAGTATATTTCGTAACGAGTGCAAAAAAAAACATTTTTTCACGAGTTACGAACAATATTTTTCATCACAATGTGGCGGAAATTGGACTTTTAGGCACGCGGAGCGTGATGAAATAGTATTTTACGATACGAGTGCGTAAGTGTTTTTGCCCCGCGTGTAGCGGTCCCTGAAGGCAAGCGCTACCCTCCCAAGGGTCTAAGAAAACTTTCCCATAAGTGTTGAACCATATTTTTCATCACAATGTGTGTAAAGTGAAATTTTACGCACGCTCCGCGTGAAATGCATATATTTTGATTCCAAACGTAGCATTTTCTTCAGTTGTGTCAGTGGAAACCTGGAGTTACTGTTTTCCCTTCGAATATGGGCGGAATATGAATATTTTGGAATTTTATCATCCAACTTCAACGAGAAGAAATGAAAACAAGCAAAAAACGTAGGCGGAAAGGAATAAAACATTAATTTTTCAATGTCTCCGGAAAGTTTTAAAATTGATATATTTTTGGGAATTATGGAAGAATATCCTTGTCTTTTGATAGAATGAATAGAATGAATGACAGAAATTGAGAATTTGAGACTGAAAATTTTATCGGATTCTAATTTTTAGTGCAGACGGGCCCTCAGATTTGAACGACCTAGGGAATTTCAGTCAGTAATAACCCTGTTGGTACCTTGAACCTGTCGGTTATTCGACTCTTTCGGGAGTATGACCCCTACCCTACCCAACTACTACTGCCGCGGCTACCAGCTGTCGGCATGAAACCATCAACGGAGAAAACGGGCAACTGCATTCATGTAGTATATTTTTATTTTCACGAGACCGAATGCGCGCCACGGGGCGCTGTAATTGTAACAATCATAATTGAAAATCTCAAAATCAAATTAATCATGAATTAAATTTTCCGCCTCAGACGACTAGAACCAATGAAGAATAAGCGTGACGGACTTGCGAGATATCGATAGTTATCGACTTTAAGTGGACGAGATTCGGTGTCAGTCTTACGCTTACGCTTATTCGAGATTTTCGAGATATTTCGGGATCGATTTCTTTTCTCCTTTTTACGATAGGATACTTTTGGGAGGTCTGAATAACCCGTCGCTTAAATAGTTGGAATCAACGTTCACCCGGCTTAAAAATTCAATTTTGGCAAAAGTCAACTTTCCCCCTGGAAAAACGGAAAATTTGACCCCTTGAAAATCTGGAAAAAAAAACTTTTCCAGTTTTCACTTTTGCCACATACTTTTGAGAGTTCTGAATAGCCCGTCGCTTAAATAGTTGGAATCAACGTTCACCCGGCTTAAAAATTCAATTTTGGCAAAAGTCAACTTTCCCCCTGGAAAAACGGAAAATTTGACCCCTTGAAAATCTGGAAAAAAAAACTTTTCCAGTTTTCACTTTTGCCACATACTTTTGAGAGTTCTGAATAGCCCATCGCTTAAATAGTTGGAATCAACGTTCACCCGGCTTAAAAATTCAATTTTGGCAAAAGTCAACTTTCCCCCTGGAAAAACGGAAAATCTGACCCTTTGAAAATCTGAAAAAAAAAACTTTTTCAGTTTACACTTTTTCCACATACTTTTGAGAGTTCTGAATAGCCCGTCGCTCAAATAGTTGGAATCAACATTCACCCGGCTAAAAAATTCAATTTTGGCAAAAGTCAACTTTCCCCCGGGAAAAATCCAAGATCTGACATTTTGACCCTCGTGACCCTTTGACCGACTGTCCCCCTGAAAAAATCCAAGATTTGACACTTTGGCCCCCGGTGAAAAATTTTTTTTTTCAGTTTTCACTTTTTCCACATACTTTTGAGAATTTTGAATAGCTCGTCGCTTAAATAGTTGGAATCAACATTCACCCGGCTAAAAAATTCGATTTTGGCGAAAATCGAGTTTCCCCCTGGAAAAACGGAAAATTTGCCCTTGACCCCGGTTAAGGGTCAAGAGAATATTTAATTAAAAAAATTTTTTTGCTTAAATGGCGTTGTATTTTTTACTGTTTCAGTTTCCCTTATGTTTCATTTTGCACAAGAGAATCATGTGTAGAATGACTATTCAGACATTCAAAATTATTTTACTACCTTTTGAGTGAAATTGTCTTCAGATACACCTTCAAATTAAATGATTACAAAGCTTCCACTCGGAAGCAAAAAACTCTCATTTAATCAAGCCTGTCCAGTTCACTGCCTCCTAATGATGTCATATCAATAGAGCCGATAGACACCAGTGGGAAAATACCTTTCAGCATCACCTGGGCAAAAGTCTAAATAAAAGTGGGGACTTACAACTCTCACTGATCGCACACCGTGCGCCGGCCTCTTTTGGTACCCTCAGTGTGACTGTCTCTCGCTCGAGCGAGAGTTTCTCCAGTTCAATTATTATTTTCGCCTCTTCATAACGAGCATGGAGGATTATCTCGCTATTCAGGAAGATGTGCCTAATTATCATCACTTTTTCAATTTATCTTGTAACGATTATGAGGTGCCGTCAGCGGGGGAGTACATGACTAGTAAGTCGTCACTCATGAGTTTTCTTTCTTATTTTAATCCATTTATTACGACAAAATAAATAAATAAGTTCAGTGGAAAAATGAATGGAAGTTGATTGACGTTTTTTTTTCATCCTCAGGGTCTTTTTATAATCTTTAAGATCAGATTAAATATTTCTCGATTGATTATTGTTTACAATTTCTTCTGTAAAGCGTCAAGATATAATTTTTTATTTTTCATTTTTTTTATAAACCCGAAAATGACAGCAAATTGATTCAACTCGTCGCATTTTCTCCAGTTAATATTGAAGATTTGATTAGAATTTTCATGTGCGAATATTCATTTCATGTTGTTTTGACGAATAGAATTGCATTTTCAATCTCAAGATTTCAAATCTAAATTTTTATTCAGACACTTTTTTATTATAATTTCCGGACCCTTATCACGGTTCATTCAGCTTAAAAAACAGAATTCCTTTATGTACATATTTTTATAAGGATTAAGTATATATAAAGGTAACTAACAGGGCTGAGCACTAGTTCTTACAATTATTTGACAATTTATTTTTTTCTACACATTTTTATTTAGACACTTTCAATTGCAAAAATGAGTTCATTAAAAAAATTCCTTCTTGTTCATTCAATTCGCTTCATTGTACCAAAATATTACTTTTCCCTTTTTCAACAGATGAAATTCAACTCTCAAAATGTATACAATTCCCCTTCAAAGGAATTATTCCATCAAAGAATTTTTCTTTTAATTAAAAAAATGAATTCAAAAGGTGTTTTCTACTAAACTTTAGAATAACATCAAATTCATTCAAACCACATCACCAGGCCAGATCGAAAGCCCCATTGGGTGATAAAATTGCATTTTTAAATCAATAAAAACAAGATAATGCCTCGAACTTCGCGTACACACACACGAAATCGCGCACTCACGCTTGTCTTTGTAATTCAAGTGAAAGTTTCAGCACTCTCGCGCACGAGTGGAGTAACGTCGTGAAATTACGCGATGACGAGGAGACCGCATGCCTGAATAACCCATTTATGCGAGGGTTCTCTCGTTCGGGGGGAATTAACCTGGGCCGAGTTAGCCGGAACATTATATCCATTTTGAAAACGCTCGGACCAGCTTTTGAATCTCCGCGTCATTATCATTAGATTATCGTTCCATGTGATTAACTTTTTTGTTGTTGTTCAATTTTTCTTGCAGGTTTAGGGGTGTTTGGCACGATATTCGTCAGCATCGGGACGATCCTCACGACTGCCACGATTGGGCTGGCATTAGAGGCCTGCTCTCGGGTGATTTTCCAAGTGGAAACCAAGTTCTACAGGACTAATTGCATGTTGGTGCTCTCTGTCTATCCTGTTGCGAGCACTTGCAGTCTCGTTGCGCTGGCTATTCCGAGGTAGATCTTTCCGATGGGTTTTTGCTTCCGCATGGAAAGCTCTATTCACTGCCACCAATTGAAATTCAATTTTTTATAGATTCGAAAAAAAATTTTTTTATCGTTATTTTACATTGCTTCGACCCGGTTAGGGTATACTGCGATGATGATCAAGACTTTAACCCTAGACTGGTCACCATGCGAGGGAATTGCCGCAACGCGTCGTTTTATTCACCTTGCCATCGACTGACTTCCGACTGGTTGACCGGAAAAATTTGAGAAAAATTGAATTCGTCAATTGAAGTATCTGGAAAATTCTAGTATTTTTTTTTCAATATTGTATCCTTAATTCTGGGAGAAAAAAAATTATTTCCAACAGGTGAACAATTTTCTCCCGTGTTAAATGAAATTGCCCGTGGCGCGACGTTGCTGGGAACTCGCTGAACGCGCCCGGGAAGTGTAGAGTGGATTCGGCAACGCTGGAGCCTAAATAACACGGCGGCACTCTCCCGCGAAGGTGACTAAAGTCGCATTTTCCCATCAGGTGACCAGACTAGGGTTAAATGGTTAGATCGCACCATTCTACCCGGCCGGGATTTGAACTCGGAACCTTTCGCATGTGAGATAACGAACTTACCCACTGCGCCAAGCCACCGGGCAAATTCGAAAAGAATGATATTTTTCCAAAAATCGATTGTCCAACGATCACTCAAAATATTGTCATCAACATGGAATTAGTCAGGGCTCAAAAAATTGATAACAAATACCCTATTGATTCCACAGAATTTCGTAAGATCTCTAGATCTCCGAAGATCCCATGTCTAATCCCCTCGACAGCAATAAAAATCCACGCGGGAATATGTGCCGCCATAAATCCCTCCGATCGTCCCAATAAATCTCAAAACTCAAAACAATTCCCAGTTCCAATTTTGTTTCAATTTCCTCATTAGAGCTTGCACGTGGGAATCGTCAACTGTTTTCAACCTCTGGGGGTTTTCACGCGCCCTGAGTTACGACTTCGGCGATAATCAGTGTTTTTTGGGGGGCTCGCTCATCCGAAGGGACGAGAGACGAACGAAATACATTTTGAGAAAGTCCGTGGCTGCGTGCTATTGCGTTGTACACGAAAAGGGCAGATTCCCCTCGCCTTTTTTTCCAAAGGGGAACGCTTAACGAGCAAAGAAAACGAATAAGAGAGAAACAAGTTCGATGTATATTTCTCAACTAATGATCGTGTTCGGGCCCCTCTGGCGCGCCGATAACGTGCAGTCCTGCCGATCGTTCAATCTTTCGACAACTCACATGAGCACAGTTGACACTGGCCCCTCATCCATCTCGAATCGTAGGCTTATCGAGAGGCTTGTGTTTCAATTATCAACTAGATCGACTCTTTCGGTGTGACATTTCGTTTTAATATTTGGAATTATCTGCGTAAATTTATCTGGTAAATTTTCCTGTTTACCCTACTTCGTTCAAGGCAGCAACTTTTTTCCACGCAAAATTTCAATTTCGTCGTGAAAACTGTAAATGATACAATATCCTTAAATTCACTTGAATTTTTCACGGAACTGGAAATTCCAGCGACTTTTTCTCAGGCCACGTCGACACGGATTAATGAGCAATGTAATGAGAGCACTCCGGGATATCCCATTGTCATTGCAGATGATTAAGGAAAAGCCACCGAAAGACAATAACACGTGGAGTCCATAATTCCCCCCCATTACATCTGTCCGACTTGGGCATTATCCCCAAATTTCAACCCTAATGATCAAAAAATTTTCTTTCGGCCCGTTTTTTGAGTGCCATATAATGGGGCCGCTTACAAACTGAGGAGGATGTAAAGAACGAAAAAAGCAGAAAAAAATGAAAATTGGTCTCACCAGCATTACTGTCATTGTCTCTATTAGACTGTGAACCGGTTCCCCTTCCTGTCTATGAACATAGGAAACAGAAAAAAAAACAGTTTGAAAAACGTGCTGTCTTTTGACGCAGCAGGGGAGAGATGGCATCAGTCAATTACGAAATTATGTTCATTAGAAAATTCGGAAATTATGGAGACAGAGGGAATGAGAGAATAAAAAAAATCGTTCGGTGAGGGCCCGTCACTGTAATTTGATATGTTCTATCTCACCTGCGACTAGGATCAGATCTCTGAGAAGTAAAGACTCTTTCAAGACATGCGTGAAGTGGCGAGAAACTTACAGGTGGTGATTGATAATTTTTTTTTTTTTTCGTTATTGGAATGTGTGGGAGGGTGATCAGTTGGGGAATCTAATGTCCAGATGAAGTAGAAATCGTACGGCATCTTCTGATAAGTCTCTCGAGGTTCTTGGAATTCTCAAGATCTTGATATCTTGATAAATCTTGATGGGAATTTATCAATCACATAAAATCGAAAAATCTCACGGGCTTTTGAATAGAGTTTTATTCTTATTAAACTAAAATAATTATTTTTGTAAATGAGGCAAAATCATACTACAGAATTAAAATTATTTTATTAGATGTAAAATTAGGTAACTGTATGGTACAATTTTTCAAATTGTATTATAATTTTTATTATATTAATTATCAGTCAACATTTTCAATTTTTAAAATATTTAGAATTCAATTCATTTGATGAATTGAAAAATCGAATACAGATATTTAGAATTAATTGTTTAATTATAATTGAGAATTAAAAATTGTTATAAAATCTAATTAATTGAATTTAGTTTTTTTTATTGAAAAAATTGCGCCAGTCATGTAAAATATCCCGAAAAATGATTTCCGAAATATTTAAATATATTTTCAATTCTTTCAGAAACATTTTTCTGACCATTTTACATGAATTGTGTAATTTTTTATATTAAAAAAACGAAATTAGTTGTATAGGAGTCGGATTTCAAAAAACTAGCTCGTAATTGTAATTGCCCACTATTTTTCAAAAATCGTGAGTAAAATATAGCAACAAAATATAGCAAAATCCGTATTGGCGCATGGAATAACGAAGAAGTAGTGCTAGAAATTACATTTCTTGCTTTCCGGTAGAGTAAAATTTTTTTGAAAAGACTAAATCTATTTTTGCAACAAAAATTTTCCATCTTCCATTCGAAAGCAATAATTCTTTATTGAGATCAAATGAATCATTACTTGATTGCAATGCAAAATGATTTCGTATCAATGAATTATTCATTCAAACATTTACATTGAGCTAAATATCCCAGCTCATTGATTTAAAAAAAAAATGTGGAAATGAATGGAAAAGTCAGGAATAAACTTTGATCCCCATTTTTTGTCCTGATATCCGTCGGACGGATCGATACATATCTCAGTGGGGATCAGGTCGCAGGGTAGACAGGAATCAGCCTCCATTAACGCTTGAAATTTGGTGCGTGTCGCCCGGTGGCCCTGTCCACCCTCCCCCGGGTGCCTGACAACACCCGAAAAACGACATCACGAGGAATTTCAGTGGCTCTTTGACATTCAAAAAAGCAGAGAAAAAAAAATCCCCCGAGAAAAAAAAACAAAATAAAACGAAGCGCTGGAAAAATAACGAACTCCTTTAACGATTGGCCGATGGTAATCGGTGTATGTTTTTCCCCAGAGCACAACTGCTGACGGAGGCTATAACCCAAATCTCCCTCACGATATCAATGTATCGTCTTTACCTTCTTCTCATCGATGTCGGTAGGAGAAAGGTCACAGGTGTACCACCAATGCTGCTGAGAGTCGGGCCGTGCTGTTGCTGGCCGTGTCTACCATTCCCCAGCCTCCAATTCAATGAGGCCAATTTGTCGTGGCTGCAAATAATCGTCATGCAGTTTCCTATCGTTCAGGTATAATCTACTGCGTCTAGGCGACTCTCGATATCGCTCCAGACAAGGCCCCACGACTTTTCTTCCCCGACAGATTTTCCTGAAACGAACTGTCTCCTCTTTTTCCCATCGATACCTGAGCAAATAATAATCCCTACGAACAGCAAAGTGAATGGAAAAAAATTAATACAAGTCATAATCATGTTTATAAAAATTGAATATTACAAGGACAGTCCACAGAATATTACGTGCAATTCAATCAGTCAAAATAGACAAACAAACAATTTGCATTACGAGTTTCATTAATTTTTTTCAATTCGTCATCGATGAAACAAGACGTCAATTGCAAAAATGAATAAAGAATTACAGTGAGACTGAGGCATTGTGCGACTATACGCGTAAATAACTTATTGAAACTGTCATAGTTGAATGCTTTCGGTCATCACTCAGGTCCGATAGCCGAAGATTATTCCCTCTCATTAAAAAAATCAATACACACTCGAAAATCAATAAACGACTGGGTTATCGTAATTCGGTCGAGGCTTACAAAAGAAGGATAATCCCCACTTATCATTATAATCAACAACTGTTTTGACCAAATGTACACGGAGAGAAATATTCAATAAAAATAATCTTAAGTCTTAATCTTAAGTCATAATACAAAAAATTATGCAGAAATCACACAAACAAATTTACACATTTGCGAAGACATTCTCATCGGTTTTTCGACAGTTCTTCAGAAGAATCAATGGAAAAAAGCTGACTCACACACGAAGTTACGTCTAAACATGAAAGAATGACAATCAATTTCTCTCTATTTTACAAAAGAGGGGGAGAGGACAGATTGAGCCATTAGATTCCGCAACAAAATAAACATCAACCTGCTACATTTTCTTTCCCTTGAGCAAATTTAAACGCAGAAGTCTAGATTCCATTAGTCTCCATTGCGATAGCGTTTGGCCTCGTCACCCATCGCAAACAATTGCCCGATAGATCCAACAATGATTCTGTTATCTCCCAGGGCCTCATATACCTCATTTTCCTCATCATGCACTCGGAAAATCCCATGATTTATGGGAAATACAATGTCTTCCTGCAACCCATCTCCATCAGCAGTATTCTCCTGGCGCTCTACGGATTGAACATCACATTCATGAGCCTCAAGGATATCAATCCTGGTGAGTTGATCCAATGTTTCCTTAATGGGACATCCGGCGGGCTGAAGGCGGATAATAATCTCGCCGTTTGGCTTCTGATGTTCGGGAATACCTGAATTCGGTGGGAACTGGCTTTTGGACCGCGGTTTTTCCCTTTGGGTGAAGAATTAGGAGACATTAGGAACTCCATCCGGCGTTCCTATTCATGATACTGATCTATTCAATTTAAATACGATTTTTTTCTTCCGAATGGAAAATTTATAGCTCAAATTTTAAAGTTTCCAATTTAAAATTGAATAAAATGGAACTGAAAGAATTTTATAACTTTGTTTTAATTCGTTATTTAGTTCACGTATTTGTTTTTGTTTCGATAATTATTTTTTCGTCTGTGTATTTTATGCTGTTTTGTGCGTTAAAAATTACTTTGCCACTTATTTTTCATTTTTAACAGAATTGAGGCTTCGATTGAAGGCGATAGTCACGCAAATGGTGTTGCTTTTTTCAAAACTGCAATTGGCGATCATCAGGGCACTACCAGCTATTGGACTGTTTCCCTGTAATCCACCGATAACACCACAGATTTATGCCAATTGTAAGTTATAATTGTATTTTGTTATAACTCTTCTCGGTATCAGCGACAAAAATTTATACGATTCAGTGTTCCGCAGTAA
Source organism: Diachasma alloeum (assembly GCF_001412515.2). NCBI lineage: Eukaryota > Metazoa > Arthropoda > Insecta > Hymenoptera > Braconidae > Diachasma > Diachasma alloeum. Next base: position 560,790 of record NW_021680679.1, on the reverse strand, counting down.
AATATCTCCAAAAACATTCGAAAATCGTGGAGGCATGTCGCACACAAAATGCATGGAATTTCATAGCAAATAAAATGGTTTTTAAGAAACTAATTTACCACTTATAGTTCTCGAGATATGAACATTCATTCAAATGGTGAAATTTCGTGATCTAAGAATCCTAAAAACATGATCCATAAACCATACGATTCATTCTAAAAGTGTCTACATTTTTTATGCGACGAGTATCGATAACATCTCGACACTTCGAGAAACATTCAACGAAAACTAGAATATTTTTCCACTTCCTCATAAAATTCGAAAAACATCAAGCTTTAAATTCTCGAAGCAACTCCTCCGAAAAGAATCTCCGAAAATTTCAAACAATATAACCATAGGAGTATCAAAAGATGTTAATCACTCCGGCAGGGTCAGTATAAAAGATCCGTTGGAAGTTTTTTACTCATTTTATTTTTCCCTTTTGACACTGATCATGATGACAAGAGNGGGGGGGGGGGGGGGGGGGGGGGTTAAAGGAGGATTGTAACCAGGTCCGTAGTCGTTAAGGGTTAAGACCCATATAAACTCACATTGGAATCGTGATCTTCTCAGGTTTCTTTCTCAATTTCAGTTACCTACAACGCACTGATGCTAATCGAGATGTTGCTGCTCTGCTACGCGGCGAGGCATCTATATACGGAACAAAGAGACGAGAAGGCGGACGGGACGTCCACAGTACCTGAGGAGCATCGCTTGAAGACTGAATTAACAAATGGAAATATCGTTAGACAGAATAATATTAATAATAATAATAATAATGATAATAATAATGGGCGTGTGCAGGTGCCCGTTGGAGTGGCAAACATGGGGTTCCAGTGAAAAATTGACGAGTTGTAAAAAAAATTCATCGAGACTAAGAACGAAACGGAATTATTTATTGAAAAATGGGAAAACTTGTAATTCCGACAATGCTCAAGGGAAGACGAAGATTTGATGATATAGGCCCCTTTCTTCAAAGAGAAATGAGGGAAGAGGTGAAGGACGGAGAAGTGGCTGGACGCACTTGAGAATTTTTCCTACCGTTCCTTATTTCCATATTGAGTCACCACTCGTCGAAGAGAACACTACAAGCTACCTGAACTCTTTCCAGACGTCAGTCTGCTGAGTTACCTTTTATTTTATGCACATTTAATCACGGAATATCATTGGATTGTCAGGCGTGATGTGGAATTAATTATCAAGTTTTGTACGGTTTAAATAAACGTCGATGGTTGTCTTAAAAATAAAATATGGTGAGATAAAAACGAAGAAGTTCTTGAATGGGTCTTGTTTGGGCCAATAAACGTTAGTTGAAAATTACCAAAAAATGACTGTTTTTTTTTTTTTTTTTTTTTTTTTTTTTTTTTTTTTTTTTTTTTTTTTTTTTTTTTTTTTTTTTTTTTTTTTTTTTTTTTTTTTTTTTTTTTTTTTTTTTTTTTTTTTTTTTTTTTTTTTTTTTTTTTTTTTTTTTTTTTTTTTTTTTTTTTTTTTTTTTTTTTTTTTTNGATTTTTTTTGGTTTAAGTAAGACTTGTTTGGGAAGTCAGCTGTTTTTCTCTCAGCGTACGGTGAGGCCGTTGAGTATGTGATTTCAGGCGAGTGGCCAAACATAGTTGTAATTCATGTTACTCGATGTGCCAAATGCGGATCTGTAACTCATTTTGCTGACTCAACTCATTTCCGAAAAACGGTTGGAAGTAGGAAAAACGAGTCGAGTGAAAAATTATCATCTCATTAAAATCAACTCACTTGCTGGACTCCAATTGCGAAATCTTAGTACTAAGGGGAGTGTAATTGTGCATTGGAGTGTCAACGTAAGGTTCTAGTGAAGAATTGCTCAATTTAAAAAATTGTCGTCGAAACTCAGAAAAGAACGGGATAATCTATTGAAAAATGGCCCGAAAAATTGTCATTCCGACAATGCTCAGGTGAAGACAAAGATTTGATGTTATAGGCCCCTTCTCCGAAGAGAGATGGGTCAAGCGACAAGAGACAGAGAGGAGGATGGACGATTTTGAAAATTGTTTCCGACCCCTCCTTATTATACCACTCTGCCTTCACCTCTCGCATGACAAATTGGGATATCCCCGATGTGTCCTCAACCGTGGTAAAAGATGCCCAGCCCGAGATGATGCGTGGGGTGAATTGATAATATATTTTTATTCCCAAGAAAAGATTCTTTTTTATTCAACAATAAATTTTATGCCCAGTGTCTTTGTTTAGGACACGACGTGGGATGGAAAAGAACATTTTATTTTTACGTCTTTTTTTTCGGACGTTTCGGGGAGACGTGTGAAAATACTTATGAAGTGTTTTCACGAGAGCAATAATGAAAGGAAAAGGGGGAGTTGTGTGTAACTACTGGTCCATTCGATGGTACTGTATACATAAAGAGCACTCGAGGTGGTGCCCTACCCATTGGGTGGATGAGGGCTCTTCGGTGCAATCCACGAGACGCAACACGTGCCGTAGCCGTTGTGTAAGTGTAAACAGACGCTGGAATGCATCGTCATGGCGAGATGCCAGCTTGACGAGTCACAGGCCTTCCAGTGTTCTAGGGATGGAACTTTGTTCGTGACCATTCCTTCGGAAAATTGAAGGGAATAAATTTGCTTTTCAGTTTTGGAAATTGCGTTTGAGATTTTTTAATCTGTGGGAAGCTCGTGAGAGTCCAAAGAAAATTAACAGCATCAATTATCACCTTTCGGGTATCCATAGATTTTTATTAACAATCTCGTACAGCAAGACAATTGAAAGATAGACAAAGATTACAATTACGTTAAAAATACAAGTCATTGAGGTAATACTATTCCATCAAGTTCAGACTATGTGATGGAGTCTGTTGGAAAAATTACTGTTGAATACATTATTTTAGAAATATTAAGAGATTTTTTCCTGAAAATAATTGAATTCATTCATTTATCATTGGAATTTAGAAAATAATAAAATAATTGAGAATTAAATAATTGGAAATTTCGTAAAAATATTAGAGATTATCAAATAATCGTCAATCTTCCGAATTCGATTATTGATTGATAAAATAGTTGAAAATTTGGATTTTTAAATTGGTGATACTTAAGTACTCAAAAAAATTCAAGAGTCATGTTATCTAATTAAGGGCTACAAAAGTAACCGTAATAAAATATTACAAATTTGGCTGTCCCTGGGGTACGAGTTGAATTTTCAGTTGACACGAGTAAAATTTAGGAGGATAAACATGAATTTTTACTTTGTCGATTGAGAAAATACTCCTCCCTTTTTCGAAATGAATATCCGCGGAAGAGGATGAGGAGGAGGGGGATTTAAACAAGATATAGCGGAGGCTGGGGTAAAACGGACACTTTTGACTTTTTTTAAAAATGTTAATGAGGGGTTGAGATGTTGATAAAATTCAATAATTTTTTTTTTCAATACAAAGAACAACTCTTCCCCTTTGTGGCGAACCTAAACTGAGCTCAATTGATAAATTTGTTTCTGAAAAAACTTTAAAGTGTCAATTTTACTCCACCCTCCCCTAATTACTCTAAATTCGATCGTTTTCTATGAAACATTCCACCTCTTCCAGAAGTCCGTTTGGAATTTCATATCCTCCTGCTACCGATTATTATTCCGGGGACTATCCGTGACAGTTGATCCTCGGAATTTCATAAGATTCATACCGCGCCCCGGCTTATCCCGTCCTCAAAAGTATTATCTCCATATTAATGGAGGGTATTTATAAGCGCGCATACGACTGTTACTTTTTTCCCCTTTGCATAAAAAAATATTTGAGAAGAACCATGAGTTGATCCATCGGATTTTTTTTTCGTAAAAAGTTCTTTATTCATAGACAACGATATTAAACCGAAAGATCTGAGAACAGGAGTTTCTACAAAAAATAATTCAATAAAATAAGTTGAATAGAAAAATCGAATTCTATTAACTGTTTCTATACAATAATTTCCACTCGATATTTCTGTTAAAAAAACGCGCAATTTTCTAGCGAATTCGTTGAGTTTTTCTACGAAGATTTTACGACATTACCGATTATTTTTTAATTTTTTACGAGATTTCTAAGATTTTTCTTTCGTTTAGTCATAAACGAAAAGACATTATTTTGCGCTGTCATTTTTTCATTTTCTGGAAGTAAAAAAATGAAATGAAAAACACCAGCAACCGTGTGATCCACCTGGGGGTCACGATGCCCTCCGAGACCCTAAGACCCGAGACTTCGACAGTGACGCAAGGCGAGATGGACGCGGATGCGTGGCGTCAGTCAACAGTAGCAACCAGCCGTGACGCTGCTCAGTCAAAAAATCAACACAAGAACGCTCGGCTTCTTTCTCGAATCTCCCCTCAATACACACGGGGCCTATATTCTCCCTTTTGAAAAGCCCCCAATTCCGTTTCACTGGGATCAATGAATCATTCGGCACAGATGCCGACGTCGCCGTCCAATGCTTGCTCCCGAATGGTATAAAATATAAACGCCAATGAGAGGAACAAACACTATGTCTACCCGTTTTATATCCCCCCGGAGGATTCAGCTGGGAAGGTTACTCGCCTACTCCCACGAGTGGATTCGGCCGGCTCTTGATGAATCGAGACTCTTGCCATTTCGTTGGTACTAACCGATCTCGCTGTGTTGAATTATTCAGATAATAATAATGCCTGGAAATGCGGAGATAATAATGAGGCCTGGAAATGTTGCTTTTTCAGATGAATCGTGTCGCAGGGTGATTTAAATCATCCGTTGAGGGATAATGAATCATTGTCGCTGGTGGAGATAAGGGGGGAAATGTGATGATTATTTCAAGGTGCTATCGGGCGACATGCGGCTTTTTAATGGATTTTTTTGCTGGTGTAAATCAACATCATTTAGCGAATACTCGCGAATATTACTGGGGTTTTTAACGCAATTGAGATTGACGAAAAATGAAGTCGTATTTTATTTCTCATCACGCTCTGACGAGAAGTGAACCCTCCGCGTGCCTAAAAGTCCAATTTCCGCCACACTGTGATGAAAAATATTGTTCGTAACTCGTGAAAAAATGTTTTTTAGCTCAAGGGATTATATTAAACCTCCCACTCGCCGAAAAACACTTTTTTGCACTCGTTACGAAATATACCATTTTCAGGCTTTTGTGTTTTTCATCACTCAAAGAATAATGCTTCAAATTGATTCATCATGGCTTTGAAAATTGTGCGCTCCGCGTACGTAATATTCCACTTTGCACACGCTGCGATGCAAAATAGAGTTCGACACTCGTGGGGAAAGAGTTCATTGCACACACCTGTTACGCGTGAAAAAACACTTCTACGCACTCGACTCGAAATATAATACTTTGTCAGAAATTTGAGTACATGGAAATTTTCTTTTATATTTGGCTAAAATATTGCGTGCACCAGAATATGACACGGGAATCGATGGATTTTTTGTTGTCTATTTTAGTTTTTTCCTCTTTTTCTCTTCTTTTTAAAATTTTTGTTTGTTTTTTTCAACCAATTTTTCATTTCTTTTTCTGCAAATTTCCCTTTATATTTGGCTAAAATACTAAATTTGTGTACGTGATTATACTATAATATGTTACTAGTGCGTAAAATTACATTTTTTGCGTGTACGTGTAACACAGCACATGTTTAACGTTCATGAACACTTAAAAAATGAAGCACTCGCTGAAAAAAATCTGGAAATTTTCCTTTATATTTGGCTAAAATATTGCGTGCACCAGAATATGACACGGGAATCGATGGATTTTTTGTTGTCTATTTTAGTTTTTTCCTCTTTTTCTCTTCTTTTTAAAATTTTTGTTTGTTTTTTTCAACCAATTTTTCATTTCTTTTTCTGCAAATTTCCCTTTATATTTGGCTAAAATACTAAATTTGTGTACGTGATTATACTATAATATGTTACTAGTGCGTAAAATTACATTTTTTGCGTGCACGTGTAACACACCACATTTTTTAGCGTTTATGAACACTTAAAAAACGAAACAATCGCTGAAAAAAAAACAAAATCAATTTGGAAGGATGAAAAATATCGACGTATGTTCATCTATTCCCAGCACGATTGTCCACCCCCATCTAACATTATTCGTCACAGAGGATCGGTGAAGTTAACGTTTTATTTATGAGACAGGAAGATGCCGCGATGCAATCCCCCCTCGCCCCCAAGATATTTGAAATGATACATCAGTCACTGAACATTTGGCGATCCCTCTCTCAAGATAGTCGAAAAGATCGACGCGATCCAGTAAGATCGTGGCGATAGGCTCGAGTTTTTAGCTAGAATTCCAAATTTTATTTTCCTACGTGGCATATACCCCACAACAACAACGCGCGACGACTCTCAACTAAAAGATTTATCTCTCAAAAGAGAGGGACGAGAGAATTTCCTGGCATGCGAGGAGCAGAGGGCCACCAGAGCCCACGATCTTGAGGTATAGTTTTTTTTCTCTTCTCTCTCCTTTTTTTCTGCCTCTCCCTCTGTCTCTCCGAGGGTCTCTTCTACCTGCAACCTGGCCTACAATCTAAACTACAAGGCTCAACGTATAAAAGCCCACTGATCGTGAATTGGCGCATTGTGGATATTGGGGCCTTTCCTAATAGATTTAACAGTTTCCTTTGGCATATGTGAGGGCACGGCTCAATGGTTATGGATAATAATGTGGAAACGAGTTGAATTGAAATTGTTTTCAACGCCTGAATGCACCGGTGAAAAGAAAACGGATGGCCAAATAACAGTCTGCTGGGAGGGAATGGTTTTTTATCGAATCGTCGAAAAATTTCAATGCTAAGTTATCCATATTTTGTATTTAAGGATTCCCAGTATCATTTTCAATCATCCAATTTGTCAATTAAATTGCGTGAGAAAAAATTATGAATTTTTATTTTTGTAAACAACTGTTGTTTATCAATAAATAATTGAATTGTTGGGTTCTCTTTTTTTGAATTTTTTATTCATTTCAAAATTTTGTGTATTATTTCGTTCTATCAAATAATTCTACATTCAGACCCTCTCAAGACTCGCATTCGCTTTCAGTTCGGGTTTAATCAAGGTTCAATCAAGGTTTAATCGGTATATAGCTGGGATTTGATCAGGGTTTATTCAGTTTTTTGAGCCACGACTAATTCCATTTTGATGACAATTTTTTGAGTGATCGAAAAATTGATTTTTGGAAAAATATCCATTTGTTTGAATCTGCATGAAAATTTGAATTCCAATTGGCGTCGATGAATAGAGCTTATTAAGGTCAATAGTCATGAAAAATTTCATCGCATATTCGGGCATTATAACTTAAATTTGAGCAATTACAAAGTTTCCATCCGGAACTAAAAGTACAAGGAATTTGGTGAGAAAATCCCAATAAATCTCGATGAAATTTTTCCCCCTCCTTCCCGAAAGGATTCTACCCCTGAATCGCCGTGAATTTTCCCACCGCGGCGGTTCCTTTGAGTATCCCTTCACGCTTCACCCGAATTTTCCGGACGAAATGATTTTCATTGACTGATATACCCACTTTTTCGGCTATCCAGCATTAAAATGGGTGTCGACTAATTAAAGTGTCTGACGATTGCGATTGGTAGGGGTTTTTCAGCAGCAATGTGATCTGTTATTAGTGAAACGTTAATTAGAACCGTGCCGACGTGCCTAATCGTGCCACCCGGGATCGAAAACTCACCGGGGGAGCCCAGCGGTGCAACTCCTCGATGGTAACCCAGTCGAGACATAACATTTTTCTTCGCTAACACGATGGCATTATTTTTTTTCGCAAGTCACTTGCTTCTCAGAAAATTTTTGCGCCGAAAAAAATACTTTTGGGGGAGAGTGAATTTACGAAAATTGTGTGTCTCCTGACACCTGCAGCTGAGACTCCATTCTTTACCAAACAACATACCTTTTTGGAAGATAATTCAAAGGATAGAGCCCTGCCAAAGAAACTGGCAAATATCCGCAATTTTGTTTCGCAGAAAGCCTCGAAGACATAATACTGCATTATGTGGATATTCCGGTGTGGCTTGCTCTTTTACAATCTGGCATTGTCCGAGTGTTTCAGTCAATTACAGGGGAATCACGCGACTGCGTGAGATAGGCATTGTTATTTCATTTTATTTTTATTGGTTCATCTGAGGCGGACAGCGTCAGCCGATAATGGGAGTCGCAACGTATACAGTACAGTATTGTGAAGAAAAATAATGATTAAAGTTTCGTCATTTCGACCATAAGTAGGGGTACATAGAAACGCTGGCTTACGGTCGCCATGAGAAACATTAAGCTAAGTTCGGTCGCTATACGCGACCTTGCGGCTGGGTCATCTCCGCGGGGATTCGCCGCCGTGTTATTCAGGCGCCAGCATTGCCGAATTCAGTCTATACTGTCCGGACGCGTTTAGCGAGCTTCCGGCAACGTCGCGTAACGGGCAATTTCATTTGAGGGGAGACTGCGGTGAAATTTGAAAGTTGCGGGGGGTTGTCTCATCACATAGATCACTGGTACTTATTTTTTATACTCAACAAATGAGGAAAAATCTAGTTCCATTATTTTAAATTGAATAATCAGCGTCATTCACATTACATTTTACGCAGAATTAGTTTTTTAAATATTCGTTGTTGATAAATAAATAATTGAAATTGTTTTTACAATTTGCATGAAATCCATTTTTGGAAAATTCTGAATATGAATAAATTTGGAAATTTTTGAAAAATTGATTGTTTATAAATTATTTATAAAACTGCTTGAAATTTTGACAAATTGCAGTTTTTAAATTATTTCAACAATCTTCGAAATTCAAATTGATATCTGACAAGTTTAAATACTAAAATTATTGTAATGTCCGGAGCCTTGGGGTTAAATGGTGCTCAAATGCATTTCAATGAAGAAAAAATAGCCAAAGGACTTGGATATCCTAAAATTTCGGCAAAATCACAACCGCATCCTTATCAAACTCTCAATGCATCATCATTATAAAAAAAGTCTCCGCGCCTCAGATGTTTGCCGGTCCGTTAATTGCCTTAATGGTCCATGACACACGCATGATTTTGGGCGTATGTCATCTCGTCACATGCTCCACCAGCCGACAGTCTCCCTCCGCCCCGCGTTATCTCCCACTCACTTTTCTCGAAACAAAAAAAAAAGTTTTCAAAATAAAATCAAAGAGCCATTTTCCGAGTACAAGGGTTCCCCCGCATAAGGAAGATAAATTTGACATTCATGTGGCATCACAGACAGCAGCTGGCAAATGCATTGAATTTTACTGTCCTAAAAATGATTCTCCAGCGCCCGATGGCTCGTGCGACCATCTGTTTCACCTCGAAAAATCGGAAAAATGCGCTTTTCTGGATTTAGACCAGGATCCACCCCCATCTGGCATATGGTATGCGGAGGAGTTAGGATGCTGGAGGATATGCGGGAAGAATCAGTGAGTTCATCTTTTCCCAACTCAATCCAACGCCCACTGTTATTAGCGCGTTAATTTAATCCCTTTTATGAAATATCAAAGGAATTCATTCCAATCCTATTGTGCACTCAGTTCACGTACAAGTTTAATTGGTGATGTTGGACTTGCGACAAAAGTGACATTGATTCTAATTCCGTATATATTGTATCCTCGAATGCTCTCAATACTCGAGAATTTGATTCAATTGTAGGTGAATTCTTCCTTTGTCCATTATCCACGGACCATTGAATCCCCCTGATCAATTTCACCGACAAAAGATTAATTCTCCCATGTGAAGAAGAGATTCTTTTGAAAGTTATACCCCTAGATTTTAGCGATCGGGGGCGCTGAGAAAAATTTCTAATATCTGAAACATATCTAATTGAGACAAGTAATTCAAATCGCGCAGAAGAATTATCAATCTGCAAAGATTTATTGTTTTCATGATTTTTTTGGGGACTTCCAATGTTCCGATATCCCGTTTAAAAAAAAAAATGTGATTTTTTTTGTCAGCAATCTACTCCGCCACCCTTGACTCGGAATTATTTCCATCCTAAACTTGAATATCTTATATATAATAAGAGAATATTTAAAAAAGATGAATGATTATCGGAATTTATTTATATATTCTTTTTTATATTAATTTTTCTTAATTCCTTTGAATAAAACTTTACGTTTAATTATTTATACTTGTTATTTTGAGGCGACAAATTATTTATCTATTTACATCAAACTATACGTTGGCTCCACGTATCTTATATTATTAGACGAAGTTATCTCGATATTTTTGAGCGGAATAAATATATTTTCGACAGAGGTAATTTTTTCTCTCAGTGCACGGGGAGAAATATTCAATAAAAATTACCAGAAAAAAGACGTAACAATTACGTTTCGAAACGTAATCTGGGAGCGAAGTAAAATTCAATAAAAAGTGTCAATCGTCACGTAAATTCTACGATCTGTTCCGTAATTTTTCCGGAACTTTTCGTAAAAATTCTTAAACATCCAAGAATTTTCATGTTCTGAGGCATAATAAGTCTTGAAGTTTCTGTTAGATTTTACAACTTCCAGAAAAATTACGTGACTTTTTCGATTTTTTCGGTGACAGACCCGAAAATTTACTGAACATTTCAGATTTATTCTCTTATATTCCTATAGAAATTCACTGAAAACGATTGTCGCTTGCGGATTACGTGAAATGTTCCGTAATTTTTCTTGAATATTTCTCCGTGTGTAGATTCCCCCAAATTCCCAGTGAAATGAAAAAAGTCAATTCCTCTCAGCCGTGTACACACCCACTAAAACACAACTATAATCTTTCACCCGATTTTCCTCTCAACGCAGTGCTAATGTCGATACAACCTAGAAGACCCAGGGGAGATAGATTTTGACCGCCTCTTTACACTTCGGTCCAACGGTTTGTCTTCACGACCATATGGTTGCCGTAGGCAGGTCATTATTTTCCTCAGTCCCGAAAAAAAGAGAGAAAAGGATGAGAGCGAGAGACATGCGACGAGCAAGACGCGTAAAGGAAAAAGGCGGTAGAGCGATGTATATGAGGAGTAGCCGGGTAAAAAGCGGCGGAGGGGAGGGGCGCCGCGGGGGGGGGGGGGGGCGGGGGAGGGGGNGGTAGGGGGTAAGTTGGGCCATGCGAAATTGCTTGAAAATTGCCCACGCGGTTTCCAGGGATAATTTCATAATTCGAGATTTTTAATTTGAATTTCAATTCCGCGGTTGCGTCTCCTCATCGGGGCACTGAGTGGGGGCTCTGTTGCAGTCTTTATTCTTATATTTTCTCCCTCTTTATCCATTCTTTCAGTAAAATATGTTAAATGCTGCGGATGGACCGGGCGAGCGCGCCCCCACCGCGTGAGGCCCCCGAGGGCTGTTGTTATTTCGGAATTATGAATGTTGAGAGATGAAGTATAATAATCGACGGGGGGATATGGCTTTGGCTAAAATTTTTTTCGGGTCTTTATAGACTGCCCTCATAACGCTACTTGGGTGAAAATATACTCGGGGATAGGGACAGCACGTGTGGAACAGCAGTTTTCTGGGGGTTTGGTGAGTGAAGTTGGGATGGGAGAGGGAGAGGAAGAAATTCCTAGGAGAATAGGGAAGGGGAGGGGAGATTATTGAGGGCTTCAGGGCACTCGGCGTTATTTATCGACCTCAACCGCGAGAAATTGGATGGTTCGCGGTAATTTGTCTCTTTTTCAGGCTCTCGGGTTTTAACTGGTGGTGCTCGTCCCCCGCTGGAGGAAATTGTTTCTTAAGGAAACTGTGGGTGATGCTTCGCGGTGAAAAATTCTGAAAGTATGCGCAATAATTACTGAATCTTTCGGGAATGGTGGGGGTTTCTCGTAGTGCAGGGCGGCTAGTTAAGGATTGCTATTTTTTCTCTTTTGCTTTTTTACGGTTTCAGTCGAATATCAGAACTCTCATTTGAGCCGGACGTGTAATAATGATTTTATTCTTTAAACTTTGCTTGAAAAAATAGAAAATTTCTTTGATGAAATAATTTGAATATTGCAATCTTTGAAAATTACGAGCATTCTCTATAAATAATTTATAAACAATCAATTTTCCACTCTAAAAATCACTTGTTCGGAATCGTAAGAAATTTATTCATATTCCGAATTTACCAGAAATCGATTTTATGTCTAAAAAAAAATTTCCGAAAGTTTAAACAATTTTAATGATTTATTTATAAACAGCGAGCTTTAAAAAAATTATAATTCTTTGCAAAATATCATTTGAATGGCGCTGAATATTCATGATTTTTTTTCAAATTTTTCTCGGGCAATTTAGTTGACAAATTTGATGATTAAGAATGGCTGAATCTATAGTGTGAGATACTTAAATCCTTAAGAGCCTCTACGTAATTTTTTGTCATGGCCGGAAGGACGAAACCTCGATAATAACACTGTATGTCAGGAATGAATAAAAACTTCCTAATTTTGGAGATAACAATATTGATTAAATCATTCGTTATTCAATATGTTATATTATAAAATCATTTGCAAATAATTCTTACGGGTGTCGTCTCTACATTTTGCTTGATTAACCCTTGTAATTTCGTTCTTCGAATAAGTATAAAGAATCAATTAAAAAAATCACATTCAAGTCCTTGCATAGTCTAATGACTCATAATTAATTTAATCTCCGGGAGTAAACTTCGTAATACGCACAAATTATGATTGAATTTTTTTTTTCTTGGGATCATGCAGTTTATCTAGAGAACAAATATATTGCCCTGAAGAGGACTGAGATTTACCACTCGAACCGGCAATAGGAAGATTTGTTATTTTAATTCATTGCTGGGGTGTTGGAAATTGCCGTGAACCGCAAAATGGCCTCGAGTATGAGAATCTTGAATAATATATCAAGTTTACAGAGTCCGAGAGTTAGTTGCATAGTAAAAAAAAGTAAAAACTATGAAACTCAATATTTTATCAGAACAACTATTCCCTATTCTGAATCAAATGTATTTTATACTAAATTCCATAAATTTTTTTCCGCGATTCGCCAACTTCTGAATTATTGAGGGTCAGGCCAGACAATGTCATCATTCGGCGCCTATGAATTGAAACATCTATCAGAACGAAAAATTTTCTGAGAGAATTTTTCCCGCCGGACGCAGAGAGACACCACCAAGGATGTAAAGACCCAGGAGGTAAGCCAAAGGGTCCCCGTCATTGCGGAGGTCCGACTGACGTGACCGCAGTAAATAAAGTAAAAGTCAGTTTCGAGGGATCCCGGGTGCAATTTCTTTGGATACATTTACAGCTGAGTACAACAGCCGAGAACAAAGAGAGGACGAAGCCGTGGAGAAATAGAAATTTCGAAATATTCGGAAGTCCTTGGTGGGTTTACCACTGAAACCGAGCGTTAAAAATCATGGTGAAAATTGTGATTTACAGGGGAGTGATGGTTGACGGGGGAAAAGAGAGAAATGAAAATTTCAACGAGTATATGGTGGTCATGCAAAGGAGGGTCGCCACAACATCCTGTGGAGGGACCCACCAAACACAACACGGAGTCCCACGGGATTCGTAACTACCGCTGTGAGTGAGTGTAAGAGGGACAGAGGGATTTACAGTGTGCAAGTACCTATGGAACGACTTTTTGGGGGCTTGAGCCTGTCTCGATTGCAGCACTAAATTATATGCGAGGTTGCACGCGCAGTAATTTTGACTCCGGGACCACGGGAAAATAAAGCCAATGGGGGCTGTCGTAAAAGTGGGGAAAAGAGACAACGGCGATTTAACCAAATGACGATGGTTGACCGGTGAATACCAAAAATACGGAGGAGTCGAAAAAAGGGAGAGGGAAAAAAGCGGAGAGAAGGTGCAGACTAAACTGTTAATTTACGAGGGGCGCGGACGAGAAGAAGAAGTGAGAGAAATTGTCAACTCATTTCCACGTGACGCGCCGAGGGGAGAGACGAGTTGGGAAAAAAAATGCCGGGTCATTGTCGGGGTGGATCAGCTTCAGTGGGTCTCCATGGAATAATTTGGAGGGTGATACTCAAATCTGGAAACAATCGAGTGGAGAATAACTCGGGGTTCAGGGAAAAAGTAGCCTCTATGGGCGACGGTGGATAGGTTTTTTTGGAGACATTGGAAATAATGGGCGCGCTGGGAGGGAAAATTAAGACCAGTTCCTGTTGTGGGGATTTTTTGAATGAACATGGGAGTTTTTTGGAGAAGAACATAATTTTGGACATCACACTCTGTTGGTGGGGGAACGCCGGGGGATTATTATGCAGGAGGAATGTGTTGACGATGAAGAAATATTATTTTCGGAAAATAAATAGATTGCTTCGGTGAGAAAAAATTTAGTGGCGAAGCGGTGAAAGGGTTTCAGTCGACAGAGCTCTCAGCTGGGTTTTTGAGGAATATCTCTGAATCTAAGGGAGATGGCGAAATTTTCGTAACTACCTTTTTTGTAGAGCGAATTTAGAGCTACAAAAAAAGTTCTGAGAAAAATTTTGCTATCCGCTTTATATTCCGACATATTTCCTAAAAACTGACTAATAGTCGAAATTTACTTGAACCGGTTTATCGCTTCGGTATTGAATTAGTTCGGCTGGAAAATTATATTTTCCACGTGAGAATATTCGATGGAGTGGAGCAGATTTACTTGAGGAAAATTAACCAACTTGATAGGAGGAAATTTAATGTCTAACAAAAATTCATTAAATTTTATGAATAAATTCCCAATGAATGGAATTAATTCACTAAATTTAATGAGTAAAATGGAATAATGAATTAATTGCCAAAAAAATCATCATCATCATCATTTATTCATTGTTTTAACTTACATAGCGTTTTACAACGGAGATAGGAGTCAGACAGTCCTGCGTAATATTTTATTACAATTTCCGTCTATTTACAAGTTTCAGAAATTTTTGTTTTTTTGTGTTTATATGGCCGGACGTTAGTGTACTACAGTTTTCTTCACATACAAACGTTTTTCTCATGTTTTAATATGCCATAATTGACTCATTTTGGTAAAGAAGAAGTGGAGTCTTATATTATCGTCTTTCCTAGTCGCATTAAGAATAATTTTGAAGGTCTCACAACCATCAGTTGTATATTGAGTTTTAGCTGAGAATATTGATCTGCTCTCAATGAACTTGGTACATTCAGCTAGGACGTATAAATTATTCTGGGAAGGTTGAGAACAATTCGAGAACAAAAAAAATCGTCCCCTCGAAATTATTTAATATTGCCAAGAAGTTGGATGAACAAGAACTCCAGATAATTCCCAACCGAGAGCATTTTTTCGGGTGCCTCGCCACGAATAAGTGACCAACAAATAAAAACAAGTCTTGGAAAAAGGAAACAAGAGCCCTCCTTTCCTTAATGGATCCAAAAATTACCATTACTCATCTCATATTGAACTTATTGGAGCCCCTCGATACTGGCACGAGTCCTAATTGATCCTGTTGGCCAAAACCATACATCCCCCCCTCCTCGGAAACCCAATAACTCTTGGAGTATACCCCGAGTGGAGTGTGTCCGCTCGATAAGCCCCGAGCCATCCAGAACCATAAATTCCAACTTTTCCGTAAATTTGTCAGCATTACACAGCACACATTTGTGTATACTTGACCCATGATGAAAAATCTTCTCTCGACAATGAAAATTTTTCAGTATAATGCCTCCAGTTACCACCTGTCCCCCATTTTAGGTGGCATCATTGAACGGAAAAATTCAGCCATCTTGTTGGTGTCTTGGTGTCTCTTTAGCGTCACTCAATGGGCATGAAAAAAAAATGAAATGCACAATGAAAATTTGTCTCCGGCGTATTTGACGCGAAAAGTTGGATTGAAAAGGGCCCTGCGGTGTATCTCCACTGTGTCCTGGGCTCTTAGGATCGGCCTCTCTCTTTATTCCACTGTTGCCCACACCATTTTCAGCGTAAATTTTCTGCTTTGTTAGACACCGCCCGTGGATTTTTACTGTTTGTCTGTTTCCAACCTCCTTTTATTTTCATTCTCCTCTTTTCACACGTATAAACCACCGTAGGTGCTGCGTCTTTTCCCGAAGGTGTGGATAATCCTGGGCTATTCGGTTAAATTCAAAGCTAAAATACCTAAATATTTCCAACGATCGCATCCTGATTTATTATTTTCTTCCATTATGCAGGGGTGCATTCACGTGTGAATTACGTGGAGAAGAAAAAATTGATTCAGGTCTTCTCGGTTTGAGGTTCGTCGATACTCACTGAGGTATGAAAATTTCGTCTGTTGAAAATGCTCGTCTGAATTTTTTGTGAAAATTCCAGAAATTTTTATCGTGTGCCAGTTCCAGGGAAATTGATGGAAATCTTGTCATTGAAAAATCAAATATTCCATTGATTTTCTGTTCAAATGATCTAAAAATCGATAAAATACTTGATTTTTCACTTCAGTTATTTTGTGAAAATTGAGAAAAATCATGAAAATTCAGGGAAAAACGGAAAATTCATGTCATTTTGTTTTTGAATATTCATATTCCACGAAAATTCAATCAAGTTGGGAAATTTCCGTCTCACTCCCACTGAAAACTCATGAATTTTCGTGAATTCTATTTAAAACTTGGACTTTCATCATCAGCTATGCTTCGACAGTAATTCATATTTTAATTTTTCAAATTTTCATATTTATTCTAAAATTCGGCTTCCTTCGATAACTCGAAAAGCAATTGTTTAAAATCATTCATTGACGATTAAAAAAATCGTTTTGATCAATATCAATAGTAATGTTTTTGGCTCGAATGTTGAAAACGAATAGTTAATATCAGACTTTTAAAACAAAACGTTATCAAAATTGAAGTCCAAACTGAAGAGATGAAAACAATTTTTTATTAAGTGTCTGTTAATATGATTGAATCTAAGATGACTGAATTTGTCGTCCTAACATAAATAAATGCAACAGATAAATTATAAAAAATTTCGAAATCCTTGATCACAAAAAAAAATTTCTAGAAGAAAACATGTACATTGCTCTTCGCAATTAATGTAAACTCATGAATAATTGGTACTGTCCCCGCCTAATCCACCACCCAAGATCTCGATAAACAATATTCCGTGCCATGTAGATGGCGCGCGATAAGCCGTAAGCCTCTCAGTAAATAGAGGGACCCAAACTTACGGTGGATCTGATCCTAGACAAACAGGCTCAAGATACTCTAATACTTTCAATACATAACCGAGAAAGGAAAGAAGAGATAATAGGTGAAACAGGAAAACTTCCTCCGGCATCGAGAGATCTAACAAAGCGTGAAATATCTCAGCTGTAAATGGGAGAATATTTCTGACGCAAATGGTTCTCACAAAGCAGTATACTTTGGGGAAGAAAAATACGTCGGGGTTTCCGTGCTTTCACGCCTGTCTCGATCTTTTGTCATGTATTTCAGATTTTGGGGAATTGCGAGAGCCGAGGATTGGGTATTTTTCAGCTCGATTGCAATCGAATAAACGAAATATTTACTCCCGGAAGCTGCGCTGCGAGGGGAACAAATGGATTTTGGACCAGGGATAGCCAAATTTGTAATATTTTATTACAGTTAATATTGCAGCCCCTAATTAGATAACATCACTCTCGAAATTTTTTGAGCACTTAAGTATCATCAACTCAAATATTCAAATTTTCAACTATTTCATCAATCAATAATTTGAGGTGGGAAAATTGACGATTAGTTGTGTGATCGAAAATCCCCTTTCAAGAAATTTGAATTATTCACTTAGTAATAAATTTACAGTTTCATATCAACAAATTTTAAATATATCATTATTCGTAAAAATCAGATTATTAATATTTTATTATTTGAAAAATGGAATCAACATATTTTAAACCTTCAATAATGTGAGGGTCAAATCCTTGTAATATTACAGAAATTTGTTTTGGACATTCGGTTTTTATTTAAAAAGTTTAAAAAGTTTTGTCTAAAAAGTTTTTCGTTTAAAATAAAAGAAAAAATCCTTTCTATTTTTCAATTTTTGCTCATCAATTTTTCATTCTCTATAAAAAAAGCGCAGCGGAGCAGAAGTCCGACAGAACTTCCTACCGAGTTCGCTCCGTCTTTCTATGAAATTTAATCGTGCGAGTCATTTCCTCCCAAAATCAATAACTATTAAAATAGAAAAATGATTCACAGAAACTAGCCTCCAATTAATCACCCCATATTCCCCAGAATTTCTCATGCATAAGCTATCACATGCCCAATAAAATATCACTCAATTAGCCGCACCATCCTAATGAGCGGAATGCCCCATCTATTTATGACAGTCATAATCCCAACCACGGGTAGCCTTCCACTATTTTAATTCCATTAAAAAAAACACATTGGATTCAAAACCGCTGTCAATTACCTCCTCCGACTATGAGTCTCGATGACCGCGCGGATCGACAAGAGGTGAGTAGCGGAAAAAGTTTCGAGGAAGCATTAGTCCCGGCAAATAGCTTCTCGGAAATGACACTGAGTGACCGTGTAATCCACACATCTAGTCGCTGAGCGAAAAGTAGAATAAGTAGTAGTAGTAAAGTAGTTGTTTCGATTGCCTAAAACGCTTTGCGTGCCTAAAACGTCCCTTTTCCACACATTGTAATGAAAAATATCGTTCGATACTCGTGGGAAAAGTGTTTTTTGGCTCGTGGGAGTTTTATAGCACGAGCCGAAGGCGAGAGACTATAACAAAATAGTATATTTCGTAACGAGTGCAAAAAAGTGTTTTTTGGCGAGTGGGAGGTTTATATCACGAGCCGAAGGCGAGCCTAAGACGCCTAAAACGTCCCTTTTCCACACATTGTAATGAAAAATATCGTTCGATACGCGTGGGAAAAGTGTTTTTTGGCTCGTGGGAGTTTTATAGCACGAGCCGAAGGCGAGAGACTATAACAAAATAGTATATTTTGTAACGAGTGCAAAAAACATTTTTTCACGAGTTACGAACAATATTTTTCATCACAATGTGGCGGAAATTGGACTTTGAGGCCCGCGGAGCGTGCCGAAAAGTTCACTTTTCGTCACAGCGTGATGAAAAACACTATTCCACACTCGTAACGAAATATACTATTCTACCTTGATTTATCAAATCTAGGCATCACGTCAGTGTGAGAAAAGTATTTTCGTTTACGAATAAACGAAGAGGCCCATTTCGGCACGAGTTGAACGTAGCAGCAGTGACAAAAAACATATTCTTATCCCCCGGTATCCAGGTGTCGGAGTGAGCCAGAGTGCACTAATGCCGGGGATCGCACAATAACAGAAAAACATCCCGACTACTGAGGTGAATAGAAAAGGATAAAATGGCTGTGAGCGCCACCCCAACAAAATTTCATGAATAGAAAATGCTTCTATTCGCTTCTACGATTTGAACGCCAAACAATTTTCTATATTCCCGGGGTGGGCCGTGGCATATATTTCAACTCGACAATCAGCCCAACGAGACAAATACCCTTATTTGTACACATCCTGTTCATTGTCATGCGCTTATAACGCACGTTGGAGGCTTGAAGGGTGGAGTCGAAGAGAGGAATATAAAAAATCGTAGAGAGAAGCCATCAAAAAAACTTCCGGTGAAGCGTCTTTTCTCGGGGGCCATCTCCGGGGGGGGGGGGGGGACCACTCCCATAAAACAATTTTTCATGACGTATTTACCGAGGAAATTATATACACCGGACGATTGACGCTACCTGTGCGAGACAAGATTTTTGATCCAGGATGTTTTCACTATTCAATTCATTATGATTTTTTTTTGTGAATTACCCCGGATGCGCTGGGGATGCGGTGGGTGGAGCGAGACCTGACACTAATTGTCATCTCTGGGGGTCCTCAGGATGAATCCTCTGCACTTGAGAATTTGAGAGAAAATTATTTATTGGGGAGATCCAGGTTTTGCGTGAATTTTTTTTATTGCTGGATAGGATAGTTGAATGGGAAATATTAGATACGTATTTTTTTTTTTATTGTAGATTATTTATTTGTTTGTTTATTGATTGATTTATTTATTTATTTATTTATTTACAGACTCTGCAACCAAGGCCCATTAGAGTGTCAAATCAATATACATTTCTGAATAAATTGAAGGTTTTATTCAAACTTAAACTTCACTTGTATTCACATTTTTCGGGAAGTCGTAATTGTTTAAAAATGAAATTATCATCTAGATGGCGAAGAGAACTTATTTAATATTTTGGAATCAAAGAATTATTAGTGAATAGAGAAATAAAAATGAGTTTATTAATTTCGAGAATTTCGAGTAAACAATTGAAAAAAATTCGTTTACTACTTTTGATTAAATTTTTGTCTTTGTTTAAATTGATAGCAATAAAATTTCATGCAGCAACTCAATTATTAGTACAGGGGTGGGATTAGGCACCAGTACTATACACTTGACGCTGTATATTACAGATAAAGACTGCATAAAGATTCGGTAATGGCTCTAAGAGGGCATTTCCATTTCGGGAAATTGGCCCTAAAGTTGATAAGATTCCTTCTGAGTTTCTTTTTCTTTATGACTAGAGACTCTCATCGGAGAGATACGTCTCCACTCTAGGCATACCGTGTTTTTGAGGTGATTTCGGGGATAATGGCCATTCAACAATAACAATAAAATACAAAGAGGAATTTAAAAACAATTTGGGGGTCATAAAGCAGGGGGAGGTGATAAGGCGTTAGATTCAGGCGCTGCGCGGCGGGAAATCGTGGAGGCATTCGTCGAGAGACTGACGATTCCGAATTTATTGTATTTTTATTATTAAATTTTTATTTTTTATTTTATTTATCCATTCGAGCATCCATTTGATCCGATGTTACCGGACATTTAACGATCGTTTTATTATCTGAACTTCGGAGGTCGAAATTTGGTTCTCCATTCTAAACAGTTACGGGCAATTAAAATAGGAAGTTTACTTAATTAATTAATTTTTACTGAAATTTATTGCAGGAAAAATACACAAAAAAATAATTTTCTTACAATAGGCCATCGCCCGAAGGCCTTCAGCCAAGGAAGTATACTTTTTGAGAAAGTTTTCACAAATAATCGAAAAATTGCTTTCTTTGATATATTAAAGTTGATGAGATTTTTTTTTGTAGAGACTTTCGTCGAGGACATACGTCGGCACTCTAGGCATAACGTGTGTTCCGAAGTGATTTCGGGGATAACGGCCATTCAACGATATCAATAAAATACAAAGAGGAATTTAAAAACAATTTGGGGGCCATAAAGCAGGAAAGGTGATGAATCAGGAGAATCTCATGCTGCGAGGCGGAAAATTCCGGATTCCGGATTTTATTGTATTTTTATTATTAAATTTTTATTCTTCACAATACTTATCCATTTGAGCCCTATTCGACCCTACATTACCTGACGTTTTACGATTATTTCGTAGTTTAAACTTCGAAGGTCTCTCATTTAATTATCCATTCTGAATCATTAGGAAACGTTTTAAAAATCCATCAAAAATAGAAAGGCTACTTTTTGAGAGAGATTCACACAATCATTCAGTAGTATCAATTTTTGGAGATTCAAACGCTTTTTTAATTTTATTTAACAGACGTTCGATCATTCTTAATTGAACAGAAACAATTCAGTAGCGAAGTGGTAAAACGGTTTAGGTCGGCTTACCCCCCAGTTGAGTTTTTGAGAAATATTTCCGAATCTAAGGGAGATAGCGAAATTTTCCTCATAACCTTGTCAGCAGCGCTCAATTTGCTCTACAAAAAAGGTTCTCACGAAAATTGCGCTATCTCCTCTGAATTCCAAAATATTTCTGGAAAACCCAACTGAAGACTAAATTGACTTGAACCGTTTGACCACTTCGCTACTGAAAACGTCGAATGGTGCAATTCTATTTCCTGAAATTTCCCCTGAAAAACTAACCGACGTAGTCTTGAAAAATTGCCACAGAGAAGGCCCTCCCCCAGCTCCTCACCCCGAAAAATTACCCCCGACGAAAAACCTCCGGACACCCCCCATCAACCACCAAAATAACCCGCGCACATCTCTTATTTCCACTTGAGCATCACTCCCCCGAAATCTCCACACCCCGAGTGGAAATTCAAATTAGGATAGAATAAGAGACTGACCAGTAAAAACTGATTTTGATCAATTTTGGATCAGAAATGTAACGCTTGTTGGGGTCCATGCCTGGTCAAAATTCTAGGATGCGATCTTCCTGAACAGTACCGGATCCGATACGGATCTAGTCGAGATTTGACTGATCAGAATAGGATCACAATTCACTCCGCCACAATGGATACAGATACTCCATTCAGAATCTCATCAGATCCTGATCCGAAAGTCTAATCAATAAATTCCGACCAGTATGGAACCTAAAACTAATGTAGATCCAAGCTAACTGAGTGAAATTTCCACTCGGGCCGGTACGTCTTTCTTTTTCGCAATGGGGGAAGAAACAATTTGTGCGTTGAAATAAAGGCGGCACTGGTGGTCCCCGGAGGCAAAAGACTCAAGCCATATGCCAAGGGGACGCGGGACCCATTGGGCACACGGGTAATTACGAGGGATGCTCTTCTCCTCTCCTTCGGTTCCGAAGCTTTCGGCATCCTAGCGTAGGTTCTCGTGCGCCCGCCGAGCTGCGGAGTTGGGGGG
>NW_021680679.1:533670-538217 GCF_001412515.2 Diachasma alloeum | reverse complement strand
GGAGCCCACGAAAATTTTCGGCGGTGGGGCAAACGGTCTATATAAGATTCCCCCGAGCGGCGAGGGGTCACAGTTGATCCTGAATTTTTGGGAGGGTAGAAGCACACAGCATCGCTCCACTGTGCCCTCGCACACGCTTATAATATTTTTTTTGTTTACGAAGCATCGATTCAGTGGTAGTGCGAGTGGTGGTACTGCGTATCGACTGAAGGATTGTTAAAATGCGGTCCCTGTGTGTCTTTGTGTTTTTTGTGCTCTGCATTGCATTGGGGGAGAGTTTTGATCTTGGACCGATCGTGAGGATAGCTCAGTGCAGAATGCAGTGCATGAAGAAACACAGCACGGACGGCAGTTGCGATTGGTACACTAATCGGGCTGAGACTGTTTGTAATGAAGTAAGTTCATTTCGTTTTTAAGTTTAGTTCAGGTAGATGCAGAGCTCGCGATGAAGTACAGGGTCAAGTTAAATGAACATCAAGTGTAACGATGAAGTTGATGAAATGAAGAGTTCAAAGGAATTGGGGAGGTTGGGGTAAAACGGACACTTGCATTTTTTAAAATATTAATGAGGGGTTGAAATGTTGATAAAATTTAATAATTTTTTTTCAATACAAGGAACAACTCTTCCCCTTTGTGACTAGCCTAAACTGAGCTGAATTGATGAATTTGTTTCTGAGTTATGAATAATTATATAAAAGTCTAAAGTTCCCATTTTACCCCGCCCTCCCCTACTCATGACGGAAGGGATTTTTTATATTGCCCATTTTAGTTATCAATTTTGTTGAATTTTCGTTCATCATTAACTTTCATAAAAGTTATAAATTTCCATTTCTTCATTTTTCTATTTTCATAAATAGGATTAATAACGGGTTACTCTAAAAAATTTGTACGAGTTGATAGAAAATTCAAAATAGCTCATTAATTACCCACTCATAATTGATCTTCTTCACTGGCTAATTCGCTCTGATGTTTTTTATTGCTTTTTCATCACCCATGTGCCAGCGCTACAGCTTTCTTTTGCTTTTATGTCATGTGTTTCTCTCTATGTATTTTCTCCTACCTTATATTATCATTTTGTATCATTTGTTTAAATTTCTAAACAATAAACACCTTATCTTATCTTATCTTATCTTCTTCATTGATTTTTTCCTGTTCATCATTCTTTTTACAATGCATTTATCAGGTTGATGAAACGTCATCAAGGGTCTCAGGATAGGTCACCGCGCGCTCCGTCTAGTATTATAAAATCACTAGACTATAATCCATCTAAAAGTCTTAATATTACATAAACACTCAAATTTTTCTTTTCTTTTTGTTTTTTTTCCATTCAATTTCTCTTTCCCACCCGAAGGGACGAATTTTTTTTTCATTCGAAACATCTAAACACGTGGGTTCACTCCGCGGTACTTTTTCCGAGACTCTACCGCATCTCCTCACGCAACGGTTACATTCGTACAATTTTCCTTGACATTCACATTGACTCATCCGAACAATGCAAAGTTCATTAATGTCTTGTAATTCAGGGGCTCGTTATTCCGTCCCTCGGGAATTTTTCTGATTTATCGTGGCTCATAAATTCAGCCGTCTTGTCGTCTTTCTATTATTACGGGCATTGAAAAATCGTGGTGGTCCACGCGGCCACGGGGACAGATGGGGGAAGGGTGAGGGGAGAGAGATCACGATTATCTCACGCACATGGTGCATCAGAAAGGGAGGCTGATTCCTCCCTCTGGGGCGTTGCTCATTTGATGAAACGTACTCGGGGGTGTCCATTAATTTTGGGGGAAATCGATTTTCAACGAAAAGAATCGTACGCGCTTCGTGCGAGGATGAAACGTTGGACAAACGGGTGGCCCACGCGGTACACAATCATTCATTCAAATTTATTCCCCCTGTTGGAGTCTCCCGTGGGGCATGAACTCGCCCTCCTTCTCCATTAGAATAACAATTTTCAATGTTAGAGACTCGATTTATCTGTTCATGGTCAACTGCACGTGTGATGATAATCATTTGTGGAGGTTTGGAAAGTCTAATTGGCATGGTGACACTGCACTCTTTCTTTTTTATTTTTTATTTGGAGATGAAGTTGTTTCGCAGGAGTTGGGGGACGGGTTTTTTCATGACGGCTGTCACAATTACCCCTCCCCCCCCCTCTATGACTCACAATTAGCCAAAAAATATGACCGTCATTTTTCATTTATATAAATAAAACTTCATTTTTTTTTATGAACTAGAACAGGGCGCACGCGTTTTGTTTTCCATGGGTGCTAGAATAGTAAAGCGTTACCGTTTCTCATTTTCATTAATTTTTATCTCAATAATAATGCAGGAAAAATGAGTGGTTTCAACAAAGTTTGTTGCAATGAGAATTTAATTGTTGAATAATTTATTCGGAATCGTCATGGTTCTCTTCATTTTCTTCGTCTCTCTTGCTTTTTGCGTTCGTTTTATTTTTAGGGATGTATTATGTACTATAAACATATGCAATGCTATGTATCTATTTTTTTTTACAGAAATATATCATTTTTTTACAGAACTATTGTTTTTATTATAGTAAAGAAATGAATTTCTCTTTTTTTTTACAATTCCTGTAAACAGAGGATTACAGTACATAAAAAAAATACATAGATATCACATTACATTACTTAATAAGCGGAATAGAGGCTTCTGGATTTTTATTTTTATTCATTTCGTCTTAGTTCAATGTGCATTTTTAAATTAACATCACGGTCACTTCTCATTTCTATATATAAAACAGTTTTAAAAATTTGTCACTGTCATAAATTAGAAATGCTTTAAAAATTTGCGCAGAAATTATTTATGACCAGCATTTGTTGACAATTGATTTTAGATATTATTTTGAAGTATCTCTTCTGTGGGCAAGGTAAATTTCTAGTGGTTGGTCGAAGTGAAACTAGAGTGAACGACTGGAAACAAGTGGAGTTGAGAATTCGGTAAATTAAATTGGAATTTCGGTAAATTAAATTAGATTCGTTAAATTAAAATAAATGTTTAAAACGAAAAAAAAGAACCACAACCCGACGAAAACTAAAACGTCAAGGATTCTTGATGAGTATCACAATCTTTTTAAATAAATGTAGATCTGGTTCACTTTCAATTTCTTTACCGCGCACGGAAGGTCGTAAATTTTCCCAATCAACTTCATCAAATATCTCATTAACAGCTCCGGTGATTTCATTTCACTTTGAATTTTCTGGTTTTATCGAGTCACTACCACACAGTATCCAACAATTTCTGCTCCCGGATTTTCTCCATAATTCAATCCACTTCTCAACGAAAATAGTCTCCATCCCCCGCGCGAAACGTTGAAAATTCACTCAACAATTCTTGCACGTCCATTGATTTCCGGATAACGCAATAATAAATTTCCCCGTCTCTAAATTTCCCTCCCAATTTATCTCCCGATGCCAAACAAACTCGAGTAGAATACGTGCCTCGACAGCTTGAAAATGCTACGCGCACTTCTGTTAAAAACGACAAAAAAAGAAACGCAACCCGACAAAAACTAAAACGTCCAAAGATTCTTAAAACTCCCCGACTTTTATAAATTTCTCCGGAAATTCATAGTGACTAACTTTTGGGCGGTATTGTCTTGGGACATATCTTAACTCGAGTTCTGAACGTCTCGAGTTGGGAATTCGGGAAATTTCGACTCGAGACCTTAGAAAATCTCAATGTAAGATCTTTAGTTTCAAAATAAATCTTTTTTTTCGGGCGAAGGTCTCTACGAGTATCACAATCTCTTAAAAAAATGTAGATCTAGTTCACTTTCAATTTCTTTCCCGCGCCCAGAAGGTCGTGAATTTTCCCAATCAACTTCAAATATCAAATACCTCATTAACAGCTTCGGCGATGTCATTTCATTCCGAAATCTCTGGTTTTATGGAGTCCCCACCACACGACATCCAACAATTTCAACTCCTCACCTAAAATAGTCTCCATCCCCCCCGCGAATCGTCGAAAATTCCCTCAACAATTCTTGCACGTCCATTGATTTCCGGATAACGCAATAATAAATTTCCCCGTCTCTAAATTTCCCTCCCAATTTATCTCCCGATGCCAAACAAACTCGACTGGAATACGTGCCCCGACAGTTCGAGAATGTCACGCGCAGCGACGTTAAAAACCAAGAAAAAAAAAAGAAACAACCTGACAAAAACTAAAACGTCCAAGGATTCTTAAAACTCCCCCGACTTTTATAAATTTTTCAAAGGAGATGGCTGACCCAGTTCAGCGTCAACCGTGAGCTTTTTCTCGTGCATTGATTCGTTTTTGAGAAAACATCATTAGTGGCCTCCGATGCCGCAGGGGATTTCTAAGAAGTAACCCGGGGCCCCCAATGGGATATAATATGAAACGCGTCCGGCGTGCAGACGCTTGGCGGTCGCCATGAGGGGTTATAGAAAGAAGAATGGAGATAGAGAGAAAAATAAAAAAAAATAAAAAAAAAATTGTGAAAAAAGAATGAAGAGCAAAAAAATTAGAAAAAAAATACACGACAGAGGGGCAGGGGGCGGCGGGGGGCT
>NW_021680679.1:532925-533642 GCF_001412515.2 Diachasma alloeum | reverse complement strand
CCCCCCACTTGAAAAACCCTCTTATACCTCTACTCCTTGGTTATACCCTTCGTTGTACCGTAGAAAACCGACCTCGCTTAAATCGCCCAATTCAAGCCATCGGCTTGATGGTTTTTATTCGCCGTCCACTCACTCTTCTATGATTTTTTTCCCCTTCATCTCCCTCTTTATATCATTCTCCCTCTTCCACGTAACCTTTCACTCAACCCATTCCCACCGATACTCAGCGATTCTCGTATAGCGCACTTTCTTCCGTCCTTCGGGGCATTTTGTGCTTTTTTATTTTGTTTTTTTTTGCTTTGTTCGCATCATTATCAAGTTATTTTCATTTCTTCATTTTAATTTCCATTCTAATTTCTTTTGTCTCTTTTTCGTTACAGTGCTGGCAAAATTGCGAATCCCTCGAGACACAGTGGGAGGCCACGAAATCCATTTGCGAGGGAGACGAAAATCTTCGTGTGAGTATTAATATTTTTTTTGCTCTCGTTATATATTTGCGAGAGGTGCTTATGAGATGGGAGTAAAAAAAATGTGAGACGAGTTATAGCCGTGTTTGTTTTGAGAGATGCGACTCATTTGCCTGTGTGGTTTATACGCCTTTGTATCTCGTTAGAGGATCGACTCCGGGGGCTTTTGAGTTATTTTATCGTTGAATAAATTCGATGAATAAATTGGCTTTTTTTGGGTCATCATTTCTTTTACGGGGGGGGGGCTCGA
>NW_021680679.1:506915-532915 GCF_001412515.2 Diachasma alloeum | reverse complement strand
CTCGATCTCGTCGATTTTGCGGCCTCAATTTTTGTTTCCTTCATTAGCCAGTTTTTTTTCTCGCTCGTAAACAATGAATTTTGATTTATACGACGGCAGCCAAGCCGTAATCTCCGATTACTCACGGTTCCTGAGAAAACCGATCGCTCGGAAGGTTCGCCAACTTCCCCCGAAATGTCACCTCCGATTATACCCTGGGAACCCTAAAATCACATGGGCATTGGGCGCGGAGGGCGGACAAAGGGGAAAAAAAATCTCGAAAACCCGGAGAAGAAAGCAAAATTGTATCGTTCGGTGGACCCAATCTATCTTCTTTCCAACCGGTGCATTGGCCTTTTTATTATTCTCCGAGAAGGAAAAAGTGGATGGAAATCCTCAGAAAGGGCCTACCTGCCGATTTTCATGGAACAAACGCCCCTAGAAGAACGGAAAACTGGAGGGGTCTGTCAAGCCCGGTTTCTTCTTTTTTTCTAGCTCTCTACCTGTCCCTTTTTACCCCTCATCCCGCAGCTCAGATTTTGATCTGACGTTGGGAATAATCTCTACATTTACGACGGGGAAACCTACAAATCCGGGGATCTGAGTTCTCTTGAACCTAAGGACGAATAAAAAAAATGTCTCGATTCGTTATCTCAAACGTTACGATGTAGATAAGGTTTCGTTAGTCTCCACCAATCTTCGGGGTTCAGTGCCTGAGTCATGTGTACTGTCTGGAATAGGACATTAGTCCAGTGTCTTGGAGGGACCGTTAATTAGTCCAAATGGCCCCGGAACAGGCCATTATTTCACTGTCGAATCTCCCCGGTCCAATCGGCGGGAGGGGGAGAGAATTCAAGTGATAGAGCATCACTCTAGTCTGGGACCCTTGGGGATGACGATTTTTTTCGGGGTTTAAGAGATATTCATATTGACATTGAAAGGTTTTATTTACTGTACATTTTGTTGTACAAAAATACTGAAGACCAATAAATGGTCAAGCAACAATGATATTTTGAGTTGAAAGAAAGGTCCTATGGACGCTGCTCTCAATAACGAAAAAACAGTATAATTTAGGAATGGGCGATGTTTTAAAAAACATCGATTATCGAAGAATTGATGTTTTTCTCATTACACAGGACAAAAACAAATTGTTAAAAATAATTTTTTTCTTCTCGTTTTTATTGAAGAATACATATTTAAAAAATACAATCCGAGGGACTTACGTTTCAATGATAAGTACCGCTGGAGAGTTAAATTTTGAATCTCGAAACAGGATTGTCGATTAATTTAAAAAAATATATTGAATATTTTCCGTTAGCTACAATAAATGTTAAAAATTTAAATTAAAGACAAATTTTCAATTAAAAAAAAATAGTTGACTGGACTTATTCGCTTATTATCTATAACAGACATACTGTAGAAAATAATTACTTCCCGCTCACCAAATCGCCTCTCATCAGCCCCATCTCTGAATCTTTTCGCTGCGAAATTTAGAGATTTCCCCTGTTCCCAGCGAAAATCATTGTTGTTGTTATTCCTTACTAGTCTAATCCCTTTAATAAAAAGGACAGTACCATCTGAGCAAAAATCATTGAATATTTCTCATTTATATGTTCACAGTGCCCGGCTTGCCAAACAGCGTGCTCCTACCGCACCACCCGCCCCGAGGAAGAGTACCTGCCGTCGAGCTTGCCAGCGCCAACCAGAGGTCCCGTAAAATTGGGTCAATACGACATTGCCGTAGTGATGCGTCGAGTTGGCACAAGTTGGAAAGAATCAGGTTACTATCCCGGCTCGCGAGTCCCTTCGCTCCGTCCGGACACTTGGATTCTGGTGATCCTTCAGGATGGCATCAGACACTACAGCTGGGAGGAGTGGACCCCCACTCTGGAGTCCCTCAAGGACGGCCCTTTCGTCGAGGCAACGCTGTCCTGGTGGAACGTTGATGCACAGCTGAAGAGACAACGCGATGTCGAGCAGAAGAGGTTCAACGATCGGGTGCGCCAGTTCTATCTTGAGAAGTACGGGGAGAAGGTGCTCGTTGAGTGGAGGGACAGCCAGGACACGCCGATACCTGAGGAGGTCTTCAGGAGGTTCTTCTTCAGGAGGAGAAATGAGGAGGAGGCACAGTCCCAGGGGGAGAGCATCACCACTGATTCCTATCCCGTATTCAAGGGTCAGGATGGTCCGTCTATGAGGCAGACCATGGAGAAACAGTCCTACGTTGTGGCGTGGGAGCCGGAGACTGGTGGACTCATGGGGAATCAAGTCGTTGACACCTTGACTGCCCAGATCTCGCTTCTTCCTGGCACCAAGTATCTCGTGAGGATCGCCTCCAATGATGGCCCCGGCAGCTTCTCCATCGAAATCGACACGAGACCGAATTCCGTGCAAGTTTGGCGGATAAAAAAAAAGTTGGAAAATTTTTACCCGTGGGCCATAGGCGCCGGGGCTATCAGCGCCATTCTTGTGTTTGTGGTGGCTCTCGTTGTGAGGCGAGCGTTGAAGAGGAAAACTGTCGTGGATGAGGAGGAAGTCTGATTCCGGGAGGTTTTAGGGACAGTTTTAGTAATTGTTGTGAAGTACTTGTGATGAATGATAGGTGTGATTTGAGAGTCGTTAATTCAGTTGGGATTGTGTTTGCCTGAAGTAAGAAAATTGTCTTTTTGCATCAAACATTTTGATATGCGCTACATCTGGTCAAGATTTTACGCCGAAATTTCCGGTGAGAGTCCTGGGAATTTCTGACCGTTAACA
Organism: Diachasma alloeum; assembly: GCF_001412515.2. Taxonomy (NCBI): domain Eukaryota; kingdom Metazoa; phylum Arthropoda; class Insecta; order Hymenoptera; family Braconidae; genus Diachasma; species Diachasma alloeum. Next base: position 530,179 of record NW_021680679.1, on the reverse strand, counting down.
TTTTCACTGGAATTTCAAGGAATTTTGTCAGCGAAAATTCATAATTTCGTGGAAGAATCCGATTCAATTCTTCAATTCTTTCGAGAAAATTGATGAAAAATCAAATCAAAAAAATCAAAAAATTGAAGAATCGTTCCTTGAATTCTGGATCCCTTCGAATTTCCAAGGAATTCCGAGAAATTTAGAAAAATTCCATGAAAAGTCAAGGTCATTCGATAGTGAATATTCATTTGTACTTGAAAATTCATGTAAATTGTGGAATTTCTGCCATCATGTCGCTGAAAAATTGGGACTTTAATAGAATTTTCAGAGAAACTTGAAATCTCCATAAAATTTTTCCCTTGAACCGAAATCGAACTAATTTTCCGAAAAATTGAACCAAAATTTTTTAACAGTATAGCGGTCATTTTTAATTTTCCCCAGTCATTTAATGTCATAACCGCACTTGAATTCACTGTAATTACACTGCAAACTGCAAACTCCATGCCTAGACCAAGGGGAGACTGCACATAAAACATTCATCAAACGTTTTCACTTTGAAAAACGTAAGTCGCTTGTCAGTTTAGAGATTCAATTCAAATTCAAAATTCCTAGACCGGATCTGTGAAGTTGGTCATTACCCCCTCATCAGCCACACATCTAGCGTAACACAAAGAATTTGCTCAAATCCCCGTAATGAACAGACTGTATGAGAGTTTTCACGACATGTCCAGTTGATGTCACGTGTAAATATGTATAAGAATTCTGTATTTATTTGTAAATAGTCAACCAAAAGTGTAAATACCTACGTATGTATAGTATTAAATCATGCTTACAGATAGTATCAATCAAAAAAGACACGAAACGAAGAATAAAGAATATCAAATTGATATTTTGGTCTTACTTAATCAATCAATCATCCATCCCCAGTAGAAGATATTCGGAGGAATGAACTCACCGAGTGCACATGATACAAATCAATACGTTTGTTCAACCGGCAACATGTACAAATGTGTGCCGGCGACCTCGAACCTGAATGTCCCGTTACCTGGACGTCGGCTTTGACTCTTTCTATCATTCAGTCTTCACTGAGAAGTCGAGTGAAGATGAGACGTTTCTTGACTTACGTGTTGCCAGTCCTCTACGGGACTGTTCTCGTTCTATCTCCAGGTGATACCAGTGAAACATCGATTATCACTTCTGCCGCGATATTCTGTCTCGGTGCATTGCCCTTTGGATACGCCGCTGGCCCCAGGTGAGAATCACGAAAATTGCGGATCAAATATTGACGGAGGGAATCGGTTCAATGGGAGTTATTTGTCTAGATACGTACCGAAATGGAAGAAACAGGCGTGTGAAATTCCAGCCGCACAGCACCCAAATTCTCACTACGTGTGTGATGAGGCCGGCGAAGTGAAATGCCTACCAGGTATTCAATTATTTGGGTTAATGTGAGAATTGTACGTGCGGAGAGTTGGCAATAATAGTTTTACCGGTTCCCGTTGACTTCTGTTCATAAGTATTCATTATCAAGTTGAGGCTCTTTGTGCACGTAGTAGCGCCACCCCGATATTCGTTTTTTCAATAAATTATTTATAATTATTATCATTGCAAAAAGCAACACGACCGATGAGAATCTATGTGCCAATTTATCAACTGTTTAATTTTCATATTGCAATAAGTGATTTACTCATGTTCTAATTCCTATGCTCACTGAAAAAGATTTTAATCATAATTACAATTCAATTTCTTCTAGAACACACATCAGCGTGTGAATTTCTGAAATTCAATGTTTGTTGGTACTCTGGTAAAAGTGCGTGCCCACACTGTTATCAATTTTTAGTTAGTTCACACGGTAATTCAATTAATCTGTTGTTCATCTCATTAGCATAATTCCGTGCTTAGAATATTGTCATCTCGTGTTTTCAGCACCAAATTAAAAATTTAAACTTCATTTCAGTAGCGAAGCGGTAAACCGGGTTAAGTCGATTTTGACTTTGGGTCAGTTTTTGATGAATATCTCGGAATCTAAGAGAGAGGGCAGAATTTTCCCATGACCTTTTTTGTAACCCTCAATTGGCTCTACAAAAAAGGTCATGATAAAAAATTTTCTATCTCTTTTAGATTTCGAGATATTTGTCAAAAACTGGCCAATAGTCAAAATCGACTTAAACCGGTTTACCGCTTCACTACTGATTTGGAATATTGAGTCACAGCTTCTTTTTATTAATATCAGAAATTTTGTATTTGGATATTAATATTATTTGTTCAAAGTGAAAAAATCGATCATCATTTTCACTATATTGCATTCAGATTTTCCTATCCTTAACGTCAAAGATGTGAGATAATCTCATAATTCTAACTATTAATTCTAATCAACTTTGTTCGAAGAAAACCGTAGTAAACGCAATATTAAGAAAGTAGAATTATTCTACTTTCCTCTGACCTAAATGATTTGGACAATTATGATTTGTTTATTCATGTATCATAGAATGGTATTCAATTCTCTTTTAGGCGCGCTTCATGAAAATTCGACGCAGAACGATTGTACTCATGAAAATCGCCTTACTTTCTCCATTCGTTCGCGATTTCCGCCACGTTCGAGTCCTCATTTCCGATTCGAGATATTGCCCATGTTTTTTTTAGAAAGGATATGTGGGCAAATCGGAGCGTCCTCAGTCGTCAATATCTTGCGACCCAATGATTTTTTTGAAGTTATTTTTCTAAAGTCTCAAACTTTAGAAAAATAACTTCAAAATAAAAAAAAACGTTATTCCTTACTTTTTTGTATAATAAATTCCATTGACTACTTTCCTTTACTACAGTACTTCCATTCCACTAATGTATTCATAATCATCGATGATCGGTGAGTTCTCAACACATGCATGCGGCGGTTTTAGGTACCGTTTGCTGGAAAATTTGGCACAAACCGGTCCTAGAAAATTATTAATTGCAGAACATGCAATTAAATTTTCGGAATTTTCGTTTAGGATGGACCGGCGATCTTTGCGACGTTCCATTATGCCGCAAGGGCTGCGATCCCCTTCAAGGTTACTGCCGAAGGCCCGGCGAATGCCAGTGTAAATTCGGCTTCTACGGTGAACTCTGCGACAAGTGTGTTGCGTTACCCGGATGCCAACACGGAAGGTGAGTTTTCGTTTAATATCTTCGACAGAGAAATCTGAATGGGGTGACGTAGATGACATTGACCCCCAGACAGGTGATCAACCTCTCGCGTTTCTCTTCGACGCTGACGTTTCACTCTGCGATAACGGTTCCGGAGGACTCTATTTTGTAACACAATATTATTTTTTCCTCGTGTTTTTTTTTCTTTCACGGGTTTGGTGATCGATGGAAAAACAACATCAGATGCAACGTGAGTTTCGAATGCGCTTGTGATCCTGGCTGGAAGGGTTTGTTCTGCTCGGAGCCCATATGCGATCCAGATTGCAATCCGAGTCAGGGATACTGCATGAGACCCGGCGAATGCAGATGCAGATTAGGTTGGCAAGGGCCCAAGTGCAAACAGTGCGCTGTACTTCCGGGTTGTGTTCATGGGACGTGTCAAGGGCCCCTTGAGTGTCGCTGCGAGCCGGGATGGAAGGGCTTTCTCTGCCAAACACGTAAGATGGGACAGCCAAAGAATAATACCTTATTCCAAGATTTCAAAGGTCTAAAATGAGATTTTCTAAAGTTTTAAATCGAAGCTTGAACGTCCAAAATTGAGAGTTTCGAAAGTTTCAGTTTGGGACTTTGAGGTCTCAATTTAAGCCTCACTATAAGGTCTTAATTATCTTAATTTAAAATTTGATAGCCTCAAGTGGATGTTTTTGAATACTTCAACATTATATTTTAAAAAAAGCTTATTTTCAGGTTTCAAAGACCTTAAATTTAGACTTTCGAAAGGATCAAATAGAAATTTTAAAAAATTTTAATTCGAGACTTAAAAGCTACATTTGATCCTTCTGAAAGTCTCACGCTGAGACGTCTCAGGTTTTGCCTTCTGAATGTCCTAGACAAATGATTGACACCTTCAGGCAAACTCTGATGATTCAGACTCAAATGTTGGCGAAACGTCGGTAAAACACTTAATCTAAACGCGGCATTCATCCGGAAGCCATAACAATGAATAATAATGTTGCCCACGAAAGCCTCAAAAATCAAATGATTTTTATCGTGGAAAATTTATCGTTTATGAATTATTTATATAAAACGCTCGTAATTTTCAAAAATTGCTGTGTTTAAATTATTTCATTAATCCTCCTGCAAACGTGAACTTTCTAATGTTTCTTCAGATTTTTAAAATATTTGCTGACGGTTCAATATCCCCGGAGATATCTCTCTGTATTATAAAAATCCAAATTGACTTGTGGTGATGAAAATTTGGGACTCGAAATTAAAACTCCAAAATTGAGGGTCAAAATAAGGCTCACATGGGCGTAATAGAGGGTCACAAGGGTTAAAATAAGGGCTCACATGAGAGTCATGGAGGTCATATGAGGGTCGGTGAAGGGAGCGAGGGTCGTATCCCCCTAGTGTCCGAATATGAATGGAATGGAAATATATCCGGAACCTTGGGGTCAAATGGGGCTCAGATCAAAGCTCTGATGCTAGACTACAAAAGTAAAAGAGCATTTCATTGAAGAAAAAACAGTCAAAGTACTTGGATATCCTTACACGGAGAGAAATATTCAGTAAAAATTACGGAATTCTCACTTCACTCACCGATTACGGAATCGACTCAGAAAATTTAAGCGACAGTATCGTAATTTTTCACAAGAGATTCAGATAAAAATTACGGAACACTCCGGAAAAATTCCGTGATAGTTCCGTAAAATTTCCTACAACCACTTTTCGCTCCGGAATTACGGAAAAGATACGTAATTTTTATTGAATATTTCTCTCCGTGTAAAACTTCGAAAGGTCTCATCTTGAGACTGTTGAAAGTCTCTTCCAACTTTTGAATGTCTAAATTTGAAACATTTAAAACATTTTTACATTAAAGAAGGGAATTTATAGCGTTCCACGTCTTTGTAACGTAAATAATGAAATGATTGGATGGGATTTGGATGAGATAGGAGAACCGGAATTATTCTCAATATGAATACGACCTTTCAAATTTCAATTTGAGATCATAAGTCTTTACAAAAGTAATAAAGCTTTTTTCTTTTTCGGTGCAGAATAATACGTGAGGAAGTGTGTGAACATTTGTGGTTGTTAAGAAAATCGTTTGTTTTCAGCTATTTGTTCACACGGGTGCAGCAGAGAGAACGGGGTGTGCATGAGGCCTGGGACTTGCAGATGCAGGGTTGGGTATACTGGACCCAATTGCACGGAGTGCGTGCCGTATCCAGGGTGCGTCCATGGCACCTGTCGCAGACCCTGGGACTGCCGATGTCAGCCGGGATGGGCCGGCGATCTTTGCGACGAGAAATTGACCTTCTGCGATGGACATCCTGATATATGTCAGAACAATGGGACGTGCATTAGTATGACTAAGGAGGATGGCGATTACAGGTGGGATCTCCTGATGTTGCATTGTTCTGAGGAGAAATAATTGCGCAGCAATTGTGTGCGTTTTTTCAATAGAAAATGTCAAGTAGAAAATAATTTAAAAAATGGAGGGAATTTCATCTTGTTATTCAACTTTTTCTATTGAGACATTTTCCGCGGGAATTCCCCCACATGAATTTTCCAATTTTTTTCCACTTTATTTTTCTTTTTTTCTCATTAAAAAAAAATCAAAAAATTTGAGCCGAGGAATTTTAATAGAATATATTATATGAGAAATCAAATTCTATTGGTTTTTCCTGTGAAATATTTTCCATTGAACATTTCTTTTAAAACAAACACTCAAATGAACTGCAGAATTTTTCGGCCTGATTACGATTTTTTTCACGAAAATCACAAGGGTCACACAAAAAAAGGAGTCGCTAGGGTCAGAAGGGCCACAAGGGTGACACTGCCTTGGTTGAATGCGTTTTTGACAAAAAAAAAATGTTTGTTGGAGATTTTAGTGCCTCAATTTTTGCGATTTGTTGCAATTTTTTCAGAAAACAAATTCAGTTAAAAAAATCGTCAACAAAAAAATTTTCATTGAAATTGAGTTTTGTTGTTTTGAAGCTGTAAATATAACCATTGAATTCCCATTGGAAATTTGAGTACACGAATTGGTGTCTCAAGTATAAGAAGCTTTCCGGAAATTTTCGTACTGTGAAAAATAAGGACTGAAATGCTTACATTCCAAAAACTAATTGAGATTCAATTTGTCCCTCAGTTTATCCATATTCCTGACGTAAAATAGTAAAGAAAACATGTCAAATAGCGGCGCCGAAGGAATCGTAATCTTCCCAATTTTTCGATGAAGTCATCGAATTCTTTTTTACGTGAATTCCTTTCTTATTTTCCATTGCAGATGCATTTGCCCACTGGGATACATGGGTCGGCAATGTCAAATTGAGACAGTGGAGCCGGCAACGGACTTGACCCCTCCATTGCCGATCGAGAAGCCCATAGAAACGGAAGTTCCCTCCGTCAAACCCGAACAGTCCGAAAAACCAGATGACCAGAAGAATATTGGAGAGTCGCAAACAGTTGCTAACTCTGAGCCATCCTCAGCTGCTCCTGGACACGATGTCCTCGGAGATGGGGGGGAAAAAGTAGCGACTGTCGAACCGTTGGGACCTATTGTGATCACCGACTTGCCGACCACCCTTCAGCCAGCGGCGACTGCGGGTAAATGGCCGACTGAACCGCCAACAGAAGCGCCTGTGACCGACAGCGACGCCGACAACGAGGCCTGATATCTTCGACATGCCCTCGAATATAATTTTATTTATGTATTTATTGTCACTGATTTCATTAATTTACTCCTCTTCAAGCCATTATAAGAGAGTTGTCTGATTACATGTGTAGTTGATCGGTAATAAGACATTTTTAATGGAATCAATCGTATTTATTCAGCAGTCCTTTGCCTAATCATTCCTCTGTATCATCTTCATTAATATGAGGAAGGTATTACTCATGAGCAGAATTTTCTATTTATTTTTCATGGAAACATGGAGATGTAGATTAAAGTATGGAGCTAAAATTCTACAGCTAATTTATGATGAAATTTTGGAAATTATTAATTTGATTGCGATTTGAAGAGAATACACGAAATTTTCAGACATGAATTTTCTACGTATGACACATGTTTTGTCCTCATTGCGGATATGTGCTGTACTGTATTGCATTATGGTTCTATTAAAATTTCGATAAATTTCGTCATTCAAAGTTGAAATTTTACGAAAAAATAACTGGAAACTGGAAAGTTTTGTTCAATTACTTGCACCTCTGATCATTTCCTCATCAGAAATATTGAACAAGAATGTTTTGCCATTCACTTTATGGTCGACATCGCAGATTTAATAATTAAAATTGTTTTTTAATTGAAAAATATCTCAGTTTTCACAAGTAATTGACGCTCGTCATTGCTGTTGTTGTCGGTAGAAAACAAAAAATCGAACAACTTGTTATTTCATGACAGCTCCTTTGGAAGGAACAAAACCTGATTATGAATCATTTCCCTTCAGTGATAGTATGAAGTTACTCCACATGAGTCAATGGATTCAAGTTTCTTAATAGAATGCATTTATATCGCACAGAACCAAAGTAAAGGTACATGGAGAGAAAAATCATGAAAATTCCCCCTGAAAAAATTTAGTAGAAATTATAATATTATGATGTCATCTCCTCGACAAATCGCTTGCGAGAAAAATTCCGTGGAATGAGTCAAACCATGAGCTAATTCCGTCAAGTGTTCAGAAAAGGAGAGAAAAATATGTGAAAAAAAATTGATAAGAATTGAAAAATTTATGTCTAGGAATTTCTATAAAAACTATTTCAATAGAAAGTTGCATGAAAAAAATTAAATTCCACGGATTTTCTCTATAAAAGTTTCTATTTCACATTTTCTGTGAAAAAAGTGCAAAATTTTTCGGTAGAATCAACCGAAAACTAATAGAAAGATGAATAAAATTCCAATAAAAATCCAATAGAATTTTTTACCGAATTCGCTACATTTTTTTATAAAATTTTCTCGGTGGTCAGTGGAAAATATTCTATAGAAGAAATAAATGGAATTCGATTTGTCTCTACAACTTATTGTATTGACATATTTCGGATATCAATTCCTCAGCTTAAATTCTCCAATTTTTTTGTTCGATTTCATAATGAAAAGGGGAAAAAAAATAACTGGAAAAAACTTGGAAAATTCATGTCGAGGAATTCCGATGAAAACTCTCCATAGAAAGTTGCATAAAAAAAATAAATTCCTCTGATTTTTTAAGAATGCAGAATTCTTCACTAGATCAGCCGCAAACTATTAGGATGTTCAATAAAATATCAATAAAAATCCAATAGAATGCTTTACCGACTTCCCTAGATTTTTCCATAAATTTTTTTCGCGCGTGTCATAATCAACATAAATCCCTCCATTTCACCCCATAAATAACGCGATACTCTCCCGCAACGCCGATAGCCACTCAATGTGGCTTCTCACGTCCAATTATCCTTGGCGTTGCGTACGCAGAAAGGGCATACGGATACGAAGAACATACGAAGGACTGCTGCCCCGCGTAGCGAGTCACTTTGCTATATGTACCCGAGTTTACGGTTGAACGAGCACGTGTACTGTATCCCATCGCACCAGGCAAACCCACGTAACCCATACATTTATTATGTAACACCAACTTTTATCCGCACGTTTAACTAAATCGTCGGGTATATCGAGAATACTGTCAGCACAGGCATTATTCCGGATCAAATGAATTTCTTTCATTTCATATTTCACTCGGCTTCCTATTATCCTCAGGGCCATGATCCGGATAATTTTAATTTTATTTTAGGGATAATAATCTCGAGACTTTCAGAATCCTGTTATCATTAAAATCAAGACTAATAATAACTAATGAGCGCTTACCACGAAAACGCCAATTCTCTTGAATTTTCAAGATGAATGAGAAATTTTATGAACATTTTCATTTTAAATTAAATTCAAACTCAGCACTCAGAATTCAGATGAAGCTGTGGCTGAAATTTCAAGGAATTTCTGGCACCGTAGGAATTAATATTTGTCATATATGAGTACGTTAATTCGACCGAATGACGCCAAATTAATTAGCATAACCTAGTAGACAAACCAGGAGAACCTGGTACAGAGTGGTAAGCCCATGTCCGCTCGAGACCCGCACGTGTCTCAGTCCGTTTTGTACCATTACGACATAATCTTCAGTTTTTTTGAATATCAGTTTTAACTACCCCGTACTTTCAAAAAAGACTGTAAATTACATGCTCGATATGATAATAATCGCGGAATTTTTACGGGTAACGCACGAAACTGGGTCGTCTCGCTCTAGAAGCCATTACCGCAGTTGCAATCAATTCTCGATCATTCTACTCATCGATACTGGAATCGCATGTCTATATTCCTTCTCAAGGCCGAGGCTGGGTCTTTTACGTGGGGTATCCTGCGTATAAAAAATATATCGCGTAATACTGGAGATATCTCGGTCGAAATGCTTTTTAATTGCGAAACTTTCAATTAGCTTACGCGATGATGCTGTCCATTTTTTCCTCCGGCGAAGGTATCTTCAGGTGTCGATTGAAAGTTTTATTTATTACTCGCAATTACATGGACTTGTGGAATGCACGAAATTTATTATATGGGGCTGATGGATTTTTTCAACGTCGCGGATTGAAAATTTATGATTTATATATTTTTCGGGTGAATATCGGGGGAATGACGTGTCTGCAGTCTTCAGTCGCGAGATTATACGTGAAAGTCGCCGGAGAAAATGATATTGGGATCGGTAATTTGTATTTATAATTGCTGGTGCGACGGTATCGAATGTGGAAAAATAGGATTTTTAATGAATGAGAGTGGAAAGGACTCCGGTAAAGCAGCTCTTTCCTTACGGCTCGTGTCACGGAGTTTTTTCACGCAAAAGAAATTATAAAAATTATTGTTTTTATTTATAAATTATTGAATGGAATTTTCGAGGTCATGGAGATAAGAATTATCTCATTCATTAATTTTTTAAAATAAAAGTATGAATGAACGATTTTTCAGTTGACTAGTTTGAAAATGGGCGTGGCAAGACTGTAAGATCATGTGAGTGGCGGGAGACGAGCGGAGCGAGCGCAATTACTATGGCTGTTGTCATGTCTTTTTCGGTTCTGACATTTTTAATAATAAAAAAATTTATATTTTTCAGCTTTTCTTCCATTTTTAGATAAAAATTCAGCATTTAATATTTTATTTGAAAGAAGACACGGAAGATTTGGTGATTTTCATGTGAGACCCTGGGTTAAATAATGATTTCTAAACATTTTGATTTATAAAAATGGAAACAGAAATTGAATCTTTATGTGATAATTTTGTAAATTAAGACAAAGCAAAAATTTTCTGTAATCTTGGGTTATCTTCTATATAATCAACCATGATCATTTATGAAAGGCCACATCCGCGGAATATTAGTGAATGCAAACAAGAAGAAGAGAGTGATTTTATTCATGAAAAATTGAATGAATTCTTTATTTATTAGAGTATCAATTTTTTAAAGGATGTTAATCATTCAATTCTCCATCAATTTTCTTTCTATGTACATTTTGTTTCTATGTGGGGAGCAAGCGAAGCGAGCGGAGGGTCGACGGCGCCCCCCGGATTGGCGAGCGAAGCGAGCAGGGAGCGACGACCCTAGTCATGAAAAAAAATACTATTCCGAATCTCATTGACTTTTCGGATAATTCATAGTTTAAAAAAATATTTTAATTGAAAAATAACGTCTACATCATCTCACTAAATGGTGCGATTTGGGTGAATTAGATCTCACTTTAAAACCTAAAAAAAACACCTTGAAAATAAAATAAAAAACTTCCCTCTGTCCTTCTTGAGCTATTGCCGATTAAAAATAAGTTGGAATAGAAAATTAAATTCACAATTGAGCTGTAAAATAATAAAATTAGTCCGAACAGTATTGCATCACGAGCGAGTATTTAAAAATCCAATTTTTACAATCTCGAAATCAAGTAGGAAGAGGAAACTCATGGCGAAGTCGATCGAGCCATTACCGATTACTGCCAAGTCTTTCACGTTGCATACTGTCTGTAACAGCTCGTGATTTCGTTTGTACGCGGTAATGTTTTAAACACTCCACAGTCATACCTAATGTTACGTTGCGAGGCAGTGCCAATGGAGAGATAAGAGAAAAGACGCCCATTGAATAATTCTACACCTACGCCTGGAGTCATGCAATGCACTCCAGTTTCGCGTAATACACGGAATTAAGTGCACCCACTGGCAGAGGGATTCATTTAATGTTGACGAGATTTGTTAATCATTGGATATGACCAAATGAGTAGTTTTTCGCATTTCAGAAGTGATTTAATCAATCGAAAAAATTTACATTTGATTAATTAAGGAAGAAGGTTCAGTAAAACTCGGTTATTCTTGACATTTTCAGCAGTTTTAATATATTTAAATATTCACTGCTCAATAAGAAATAATTAATCGATGATTTTTTTTTGAATCTTTTAAAAGAATTAAGAAATAATGGAAATTGTGTAAATTTTTGGAACTTATTTATTTTGTTTTAAGGTGAAAAATGATTTTTTTATGAATTATTTCCGCGGAAATGCCTTAATCATTGAATATTGTTTTTTTGTTTAAAAAAATTGCTTCAATCCCAATTGAAAATATATATCAATTATCAGATATCATGAAAATTGAAATTCAAATCATTAAGAATAAAAACCGTTTTTGTTAAATATTCGTAAATATGTTTAGAAATTAAAAATATAAATTTGAAAAAAATCATGAATATTGAGTGGAATTAAAAATACATTCTACACAGAATTATAATTTTTTTAAAAATAAACATTCGTTGTTTATAAATAAATCATTGAAATTGTTTAAACATTCAGAAATCTTATTTTTTCAGACATTGAATCGATTTCTGGTAAAATTCTGAATATGAATAAATTTGTTCCGATTCCGAACAAATGATTATATAATTATTTATAGAAAATTCGGAATTTTTAAAAATTGCAATTGGTAAATTTTATTTAAAAAAAAGGTTATAACAAACATTTTGCTATCTCCCTTAAATTCCGAGAGATTGATTGGAAACTAGCTCAAAATGACTCAACACTGATTCAAAATTGGCTCATCTCCTTTTACCACTTCGCTACTGAAATATTCAAAATAATGTGAACAAAAAAAAAATGATAATTGAAGTGCTTTCATACCCTCAACAGTGAAATGACCTACACAAGGCAGTCTCTGTCACGGTCGTGCAGTACTGCAGTAAAATAGAATGGCTTCTTTAACTCGACTCAACCTTGCTATTGTTAATCAACGGATTAACGGTTTCTGGTGTAGGCGCAATGCAACAATATACCCAGCAACATGGCGTCTACATTGTCGGGTGAGTCCTTTCCCTGCTTCGCGTACCAGCACGTCCTGTTCTCACGAAATTGAAGCCAGGAGACCCATGTGCAGACACTGGATATGGATTTGCAACAACATTACTTCTCACGACCCACTATTCATCGATTAGGGGAATGCATGTGCACCGGTATGAATTAATCCGGTGGAGGTACAATGATACAAGTGCTGGATTGGCTGAGGAAATTTATTAAAAGGTCGATATGGCTTGTTGTTTTCAAACTTTACGATTTTATTAGGTGTGGTAATTGATTTTCAAGGGTTGTTACAATTTATCTTACTAAAAGGCATGGGCGACAGCTCGAATCGGATGTCTCAATCGAATGGAGAAAGTGAGACGGTTTCCATGCGTACAATCGCCTTGCGTCGAATTTTCATGAAGTCGAAAAACGAAAGAGAAATGAATAGCATTCCAAATCATTTAGATCAGAGAAAAATAGAATAATTCAACGTTTTTAATGTCGCGTATGCTAGGGTTTTCAAGTTCTAAACAAAGTTGATTAGAATTAATAGCTAGGATTATGAGATTATCTCACATTTTTGACGCCAAAGAAGAGAATCTGAAGGCAATACAGTGAAAATTTTCCAAGTTTTTTGTTTGATTTTCTTGATGAGAAGAGAAGAACAATAGAATGAAAAAAAATTAGAAAATGTGAGTCGAGCAAATTCTATACAAAATATATGAAAAGAATAAGTTACATAGAAAAAACGAATTCTGTGGGCTATTTCTATTGAATGTTTTCTATTGAACATGTCAATAGAATCAGCCAAAAACTAATAGAGAGTTTAATAGAAAATCAATAGAATTTTCTAACAAATTCGACAGGTTTTTCTATTAAATTTTTTCGTGCGTGGAGCTACTCCTCGCGTTATCACAGCCAAAGTCCTTGCTAAGAATGCACCACACAGAGCTCATTGCATCAGTCCTCAGACTCAAGAAAGGTGAAGCGAGACGGCCTGACCAAAGACGAATATTATGCACGGAGGGAAAAAATAAACCGCTAAGGAGCTACATTATTTCGTTGACCGACACGCACATGTCTACTACATAGCACCCACCGAGCATGCAATCCCCTGGCAAATGTTGTCATTGCGTAAGTGGCTGTCGGCCCGAGAACAAGAGAGCACTGTACACAACGAGTCGTTACAATTTTCACTGACGTCCTGGAGTTGCATTTCATTGCGTGCAAAATCACACGGAAATGAGATATTTTATTTCAAAAAAATACATGTCAAGTTTTTAAAAGATCTCTGCGTGAGTCAGTGCCTACGCTAATGACTTGACAAATGATATTCATATCTCCATTAAGTATCGTATTATCTCCTCACTTGGAATAATTCCGTTTTATCCGCATTTGATTGCGGGCAATGATTTATTGAAGGATTTTTCACCATTTATGGGAGCAAATAAATCAGTAGGTGAGGAGTGAATGAGTGGAATGAATGGAGTCGTGGACAATACTGTGGAATTATGAGAGCTTTTATGCGAGGGAAAGAGTTTATTTAATAAACTGGGGCAAAAAGAATAAATAGAAGTAAATGAATCGTCCGTGGACTGAAAATAAAGATAATAAATGAGTCGAGAGAGAAAGAGACTATCGAGTGGAGACACGTGAAGATCATTGAGAGGGAGGAAAAGAATAAGCACGCAGCAATATAAAAGAATTTAATTTTTAATTTAGTTTTTTTCGTTATGTTTTTTTTTACATGTCAACACTAAATTGCTTCATTTTATTATTAAATTATACCTGTTTCTGCTGAGAGATTGGAAATATGTTTCGAAGTGGATGTACGATATATTGCAGTTAATTTTTTTATATTGTAAATTTTTGGAAATGAAATCTTCTATTTAAAAAAAAAATAATAAAGTTTTTCAAGGTTCGTTGAATGAATCAATGCCTCCACGAATGGCTTGACAAATGATATTCATACCTTTATGGAGTACCATATAATCTCCTCACCTAGAATAATTCAGGGAAGCGGTAAAACGATTTGGGTAGATTTTGACCATCGGCTGGTTTTTAATGAATATCTCGAAATCTAGGAGAGATAGCAAAATTTTTAGTATTATCTTTTTTGTAGCCTTCAACTCGCTCTACAGAAAAGGTCATTACAAAAATTTCTTCATCTCCCTTAGATTCGGAGATATTCATCAAAAACTCAGCTAATGACGTAAAATTTGAGAAATATTATAAATTTTAGCATAAATTGCCAGAATTTTCTATAATATTACGAACTTTCTCGAAAGCTTTCTGAAATTGTGCCGCGAAAAATGTCATATTATGTCAAGTCGATCGAATGTCCGAAAGTGTCAAAATATGACGACTAATGTAGTCATATGATGGAAGATGTCATAATATATAACATTATGTCAGATTTTCAAATCTCATAATTTGCCCCATAATGACATTTTCCGACAAGTAAAAAAATTCATGCTATTTTCAATATGAATCGGCAGGAAAAAAAAAATTTTCACACCGTCAGAAATTCAATAGAAAAAGTTCAGCAATTGCATTACATTTTCTATTAAATTTTCTGATACACATTTACAAAGGTATAACAGAATAAATAAAGCGTACATAACTCCCAAAAGATTCTCAGCACTGCTATGGAAAGCCAATAGAATTATTTAGCAATTGCGTAAAATTTTTTATTCAATCTGCAAAAATTGCAAAAACACCGATGACAACAATATTTTCAGTCAACTCAATTTATTAGCAGAACATTCTAATACATTCTAACGGATACGTGCGATATCGAGGGGAGAAAATTCCCTCCAATTAAGCGGATAACGACCATTGCACAAAATTCCGTGCTAATCGTCGTCCGTTCAGGATCATGTCGCGAGTAACACATGCACGGAGAGAAATATTCAATAAAAATTACCAGAAAAAAGACGTCAAACTTACGTTTCGAAACGTAATCTGGGAGTGAAGTAAAATTCAATAAAAAGTGTCAATCGTCACGTAAATTCTACGATCTGTTCCGTAAAAATTACTCATCCGTCCGACGCCTCACGGCTAGCCATGAGTCACCGTGAGGGGGAGATTTTAACAACAAGTTCCGTAATTTTCCGGAACTTTTCGTAAAAATTCTTAAACATACAAGAATTTTCATGTTCTGAGGCATAATAAGTCTCGAAGTTTCTGTTAGATTTTACAACTTCCAGAAAAATTACGTGACTTTTTCGTATTTTTTCGATGACAGACCCGAAATTTTACTGAACGTTTCAGATTTATTCTCTTATATTCCTGTAGAAATTCACTGAAAACAATTCTCGCTTGCGGATTACGTGAAATGTTCCGTAATTTTTCTTGAATATTTCTCTCCGAGTGATTTCCCCTCGACATACGCAATTCGACAAGTCTCCCCTGGTTCAAAAATCATCCTTAGAATCATATGCACGCCATTTCGAGACTCGCTCTTTCATTCGGGCCCAAAAAACATTCACATCGTGAATAGACACTGCCGACCTTTGGAACAAAGATGCCGTCGACTCTCATTCAAACACCTGTTTTTTTAAAAACTGCTTCAAATCAAAGTCGCGTGACTTAGAACGCATTCATGGGCGCGTTTCCCACTTCTATTGGGAAAACAAACAGGAATTACTCGAGACTTATTGATAAAAAAATTCCTTTTTCCCACGAATAATTTTTTTGAGAAAAGAATTGATTTTTTTAGTCATTCCCAAATGGTTCATTAATCCATCCCCACCTATTATAATTATTATACTTATGCTAAATTATCGAATAATTGTGATGCAAATAACTTTGAATAAACGTCAATGACAATCATTAACATTTAGAATTATTCCAAATTATTTTACGTAAAAATCTGAAATTTGAAAACATTGAAAATTAATGAAGGGCGCTCATTCAAGGTCACATGTCGCATAATCACCTCATAATTAAACATAGTTATAATATTTGGAGATGGACATGGACCACCTGGGAATTCCCGGCCTGAAGAAATACGCGTCAAAAAAAAAAAATTGTTCCCTCCGAAGAAAATTTTCTTATCAAAAGTACACGGAGAGAAATTTTCTATAAAAATTCTAGTACGAGTACTGGAAAAAATCACAATCCACCGGCTGTGAAAAATTCTAGTGCTGTTACGGTAAAATTTCTTGGTATTTCCAGTAAAATTTCTGGGGATTTCTGTAAAATTCTCACAGAATTGCGGGGGAAAATTCACGTTTTCTCCAATAAAATTTCTAATGCCGGCACTAGAATTTTTTCTGGCCGTCACTTTGCGCCTCTTTTCCCGTGCTAGCACTAGAATTTTTCTAAAAAATTTCTCTCCGTGTATTTTTTTTCTCAGCATACGCGAACAACTCCGTAACTGATCAAATTAATTTATGAATTAGTCCCGGACATATCAAGCATAATTGGACAATAACTGTTCCCTTAACTACTCGCAAAATCGCCAGCGCCGACGGGAATGTCACGACTCGGTTATGTGGGCGAATTTTATGCGCGTTATCGAATAACATGAATCAGACGTACGGCTATTGGTCCATTGCTATTTACACATGCATTTTGGTTGATGCGGAAACAGATCGGTCAGCTGATGTATTATGGTTATGCCTAAATTCAGAGGAATCGTATCAGCGGACGAATGAGAACGAACTTCCCTTGAATTAAAAATTTAATTTGAATTAAAAAATTATGAATAAGAAATTTTCATTTGTGCGCGGAAAAAAATACACTTGAATCCAATTGAAGGCTGATTAATTCGTATCAGCCCGGGCTGTACCAAGCGCTCTCAAGTGTAATATAAGGGTCAGGCAGTAAGTGTGAGAATATAAGGGTCAAAAAGTGGAGGTTAAAAAATGAGAAAATTCCGGCAGAAATATCAAACTCGATTTTCGAAACGTGCACAAACCCGTCGGAAAATTGACAGGATTTGCAAGGCAATTCGCCTCATTTTTCCATAAATTTTTTTGCGTCCTTAATCAGGGCATTCACTTATCCCGCTAAAATCCAATTAAACGACAAAATTACACAACCAGCACGATCATAAAACCATAGCAAATTATGTAAATCAAGAGCGTTATATCAACGACATTTGATGATCTAAAATTTCCGAATTGTATGCATAACACGGCGACCAGAAATAAAACGAAAAATAACAGTAGGAAAAATCGCGGTGGACGGTGAAAAGGCCTGCATGGGCTACCAATCGCTCAGCAGCAGATTAACATACAGAGAAAACCGGGTATCCCTCGATTCCCCCGTTTATACAACAATGTCACCGACTGTCTCATGTGTGTGCACACAGTGTCTACTCCGTGGTATTATAATGTTAGTTTATATAGATTGTGTTCAACCATGCATCGTGGATAAATGAGTGTAAGGCGCAAGGTAGGTGTGGCATTAGAAGGATCACAGTTCGCGATTGGCTCTCAGTTACCGGGATGTTAGAAATAAATGAAAGTCAATTCCCTATATAAAGGGTGGTTTTAGCGGGAATAAAGACAGAACTGATTTGTCGAAACTGGACACAAGTTGGTCGACATGAGGGTCTTGGTACGTTCACATTTTTAGCTGTTTTAGCTGAAGTCAATTGGAGTGCATTGATAAAATTAAAGTCTCAAATTTTTAGGGCGGCGAGTAACTCGTACGGCTGCACATTCTATTGTAATTAATATTTTGTCATGTGCTCCGGCTTTTGGACTTGCTCACATTGAGGTATTTTGTACGGAAAAGGTAAATAATGACATTCATCTGGAATTTGTACAGAATGTTTATAATCACGATTGAATTGTCTGTGAATTTTTGCAGAATTTTTTCACATTTCCGTCTCAAGTTATTGGCGGTTAAAGTCGGGGCTTGTACGCGGGCTCTTATGGAGATCTTTCTGTTTGGAATGAAACTATATTATCAGCTCAGATGGTAACGCAGAAAAAGCTACATAAGAGCCTGTGTGTAAGGAGCGACTTTAATCGTTAATAAATTGAAAAGTAAAGCTGAAAAAAATTCTGGGAAAATTCACAGATAATTCAATTGTGGTTATAAACATTTTATATGAATTACAGATGAATGTCATTATTTATATTCTTCGTACGAAACGCCTTAAGGATATCCAAGTATTTTTGACAGCTTGGCTCAACCATTTTCAATCATTGAATTTGTCGGTTAAATTGTGTGAGAAAAATTTGAAAACACTCATGAATGTTTTGCGTCATTAAAATTATATTTTGCACTTAATTATTCTTTTTTTCAACATTTGTTGTTTTTGAATAAATAATTAATAAATGATTTTTTTAGGCGTGAAATCGACCTCTAGAAAAGTTCTGAATGTGAATAAATTTATTACGATTCCGAACAAATGATTTTTACGGTGGAAAATTGATTATTTATAAATTATTTCTTGAAAACGCTCGTAATTTTTAAAAATTGCAATTTTCAAATTATTTCATCTATCTTGTTCCCAAAGCAAACTTCATTATTTTTTTTCAGATTTTTAAAATTTTATTATTAAAATTTATTACAATTTATTATTTCTACAAATAATAATAAATTATCGTCATCTCAGATTTCTAGAGCACTTGTTATCATAATCCAATAAGTTATCGTGTGCTAATTGGCCAATTAATTAATTAATTGATAATAAATTTTCAGATATGCTTGATGCTGCTGGCGACAGCCTTCGCCGAGGAGAAGAATGTGAAAAAGCGGGGTCTTGGACTCAGTCTTGGATACGGAGATCTCGGTGCGTACAGTGGTGAGTTGGGATTGGGACTTGGACTGGGACATGGATTGGAGTTGGGACACGAGGCTCCTCACACCATTGTGCAGACTGTTCAGAAGACCGTGGCCGTGCCCAAGCCATACCCCGTGGCTGTACCTGTTGACCGTCCTTACCCAGTCAAGGTAGTAATCCCGGGCTAATGTGATATAATTTAGCAACGAAAGGTCTTTATCTTTATTTGTCTTCACGGCTGTCTTACATACCCCATATTTGAGGTGCATTTACAATTTTCATTCCCGTCCTGGGCATTACTCAGAATTAATTTTCAGTT
The DNA here is from genome assembly GCF_001412515.2 of Diachasma alloeum. NCBI lineage: Eukaryota > Metazoa > Arthropoda > Insecta > Hymenoptera > Braconidae > Diachasma > Diachasma alloeum. Next base: position 510,689 of record NW_021680679.1, on the reverse strand, counting down.
CATTCATGCTTTGTGAAGTTTTATTGATTTCCTTGGATGATTCATTTTTAAGGCGAATTTTTTAAAATAAAATCTTCATTAGGTTTGTTAAGGGGAGACTACTATGAGTTTTAACAGTCGTGGGTTATTGGAGTGAAACTTTTCATACATTGAAGATCGATTGTATAGATCTGAAAACGAATAATTAGTGCAAAAAAAATTTTTTTTTATTGTTCGTTTGCCCGAAAATGCTTAAAATGCCAAAAACCGTCCAGGACCTCCAATTTTTGAGCTACGAAGGATTTTTTTTTCAAAATTTTCGGAAAAATATGTGGAATAATAATTACGAGCTAGTTTTTTTTTAATTCGCCTCTTAAATGGCTAAATTTGCTTTTTTTGTATTTTTTTACACAAGTAGTGAATTTTTTTGTGTGAAAAAAAACCGAAATCAGTTGTGTAGAAGTCGAATTCCAAAAAACTGGCTCCTGGTTGTTGTTCCACACATTTTCCCGAAAATTTTGAAAACAAAAATCTTTTGTGGCTCAAAAATTGGAGGCCATGGACTGTTTTTAGCATTTTAAGCGTTTTCGGGCAAACGAACAATAAAAAAATTTAGGATATTTTCAGTTTTGAAATTTTTCAACTAAATTGCATGGAAAAAAATTTGAAAAAATTCATACCTAGACAGTATTATCTAAATTGAATTTCGCAAAATATTTATATTTTTTCAAAAATTTCCCTCTTATAAATAAATAATAAAACTTGTTTGCAAAACGGTGGATTATTTTTTATGAGGTGTCAAAAAAATTCTTGATTTTTTCACATAAGACACTGCGTTAAATCCTGATTTTGTAACATTCCTTCTTTGAAAAACTAAAACGATAATTAAATTGAGAAAAAAAAATTAGAATTCTGAATCTAATCGAGTTTTCTGCAATTTTTTTGCAGTTTTCAATAATCTTTGAATTTACCGTAAGGGTAGAGCTACTTTAAAAGACCTAGGATTCTGGTCCACGATTACTTGACTTGCTCGATAATTTTTCTCCGCCGTTTTTCTCAGTGTGTCCTCCAGAATCTTACGGACAATTATTTTTAGGTTCCAGTCGACAGGCCTTACCCCGTCCCCGTGAAGGTGCCCGTTCCCCAGCCCTACCCAGTCGTGCAGACGAAAACTGTTCACGTTCCCGTTGACAGGCCATACCCTGTCCCCGTGAAAGTGCCCGTTCCAGCGCCCTACCCCGTCAAGGTTCCTGTACCGCAGCCCTACCCCGTTAAGGTTGCGGTTCCACAGCCATACCCCGTCAAGGTTGCTGTACCACAGCCCTATCCCGTTAAGGTAAATATTATTACGTTCATTAAGTAAATTGATAATTACAATTTACACAAATTACACGAAGAACAATTTTTTCAGAAAAAATTTTTTCAATGTCGAAAAAAACCTCAAGTCACAATCCACGCACTTCGAAAAATTATTGTGTGGGAACAGAAAAATTCTCGTGTGGCACCAGAATAATTATGGAGCCCCCATTGATGTTTCCGCGAGTGCACAATAATTTTCTCGCGTGTGCCAATTGTGACTAGAGATTTAAGTGACCAAAATTACCGGTCAAGTGACCGCCAATGACCGCGGTCCTAACCGGTAATTACTGTGCTAGCACATGAATTTTTTTAGACAATTTTTCTCGGTGTATAAGTTCATTGGAGTAAGTTTTGGGTGGAAGAAACAATTATGGAATAAGAAAGTAGAAAAGTCAAGGGGTAATTAAATTAAATTGAAGAATAAAATAGGAAAATACTTCGCGTGGGGAAAAAAACGCGTTTGCTGAAGTTAAAAAGAGAAATATTTTTCATTATTTTTCCCAATTGCAAAATATTCATTATTCAATTTTTATTTTTAATTCTTACCTACGAATATTGAAGAGGGACATTCCCAGGGAAATTTGTTGGAATTTTTGAGCTGCTGAGACAGATAATTTTGTGTAATTCTGGATAAATTTCATTATTTCTAAAATTAATTAACCAGTCAATTAACTGGTTTAGATTGGTCACCATACGAGGGAAATTCCGCAGTGCGCACATTTTATAGCACATAGTTTCTGCGACATTTAACTCAAAAAAATGACAATTCCGTGAAATGATTTCTTATTTGATTCAAACAATTATTAACATGTAATTATTATATCTCATTTGACTAAAACAATTATTGTTGCCTTCATCAACACCATATGAGGATAGAAAACCCCACTAACTTATGAGAAAGCAATAAATTAAGTCATTTAGATTTTTTTCCGGAAATCCATAAGAACTAATTTTTATTTGGTATTGCCTTGGGATCAAGTATCGCGGTAGTGAGTCGCGCCAAGCGTATGCATGAAATGTTATACCCCAAACAAAATTGTCCGCCACGCGACGTTGCGGGAAACTCGCTAAACGCGCACAGTCAGTGTAGAGTGAATTCGGCAACGCTGGGGCCTGAATAACGCTCCGGCGAATACCTGCGGAGGGAACTAAAGCCGCAGCGTCGAGTAGGGTAACCACACTAGGGTTAAATTTTCGTTTATTTTACCACTTTCTCCTATACCCACTCGCAATCTCTCCTGTGTTCCCACAACAAAAAACAATTTAATTTTTTTCGTTCAGCCGAGTCTTGTCTGAACCAAAAACGAAAGCAATTTCCCACTTTTTTTTCTATACATCATTCATTTGCATAATCCATGCACTTTAAATCATAAATCCATGCATTTACGAGTGTATGAAACATGATACATTTGAAATTTTAATGCAGAAAAGGAAGCTTCTCACGAATAAATGAGTCGATAGATAAGCGCGCGTCCGGTTTAAAACATAATATTACAGGAACGATAATTCAAAAAAATTTTCCATTTTCAGGTGCCCGTCCCCCAGCCCGTCTACATCAAGGAGCAGGTCCCTGTTGTTATTAAGGAACACGGTCACATTGGAGCACTTGACGGTCTTCACGGATACGGCCACTACTAAATAAATCAGTATTCGGATTTAGCGTGCAATCACCAAACTGTTACATCGTTTCTATCTCCTCTATCCCATACTTTGCCCATAAAAAAAGTCTTGTCACCCCACCAAATCGCCAATCTCACCGCTCTTCCTAAAAACTAAAGTAATTAAAATACCCCCAACCGAGCATCTCAAAACGACGTAAACATGCGACCAACCAAAATATCTGTTGAAGTACTTGTTTTAGATAAACAAAAGGCTACCAGTCTTAGAGATTTTTTAATTGATGAAATAAATTCTGTGACGTTTTCGTAAGAAGTTGGAGTAGAGAGTGTTTCATTCCACCTTCACCTGGGGATTATTTCAGTGGCGAAGTGCCCGAGTCGAGGATTTGGTTCTGATTGGACGTACACAGGTCTTTCAAGATCTCTCCAGACCTAGATGGACCTGGTAAGTCCTAATCAGTTCTAATTGCCTTCAATTGAAGGCCCGAGTTGTAGACCCGAGTTTGTAGCAAAGATATCAGACAAGATATGAATGTTTTTTTGAGCTCAAACGAAAGAGCGGGTCGAGAAATGGCGTGCTAGGACCTCTAAAGATGGTGTTGAACCAGGGGAGACTCCTAGAACCCACTGGAAAATGTTGTCACAATTGCGCTTTTCAATTGAAAACAGACATCATCTTTAGAGAGATTTGTCATCTTTAAAGACTTCTGCACGCCATTTCTCGACCCGCTCTTTCATTTGAGCTCAAAAAAACATTCATATCTTGTCTGACATCGCTGCTACAAACTCGGGCCTACAACTCGGGCCTTCAATTGAA
>NW_021680679.1:498798-500283 GCF_001412515.2 Diachasma alloeum | reverse complement strand
TTCAATTGAAGGCAATTAGAACTGATTAGGACTTACCAGGTCCATCTAGGTGTGGAGAGATCTTGAAAGACCTGTGTACGTCCAATCAGAACCAAATCCTCGACTCGGGGGGCTAGTCAGAACTGTCAAAAGTATGTGGAAAAAGTGAAAAATGAAAAAAAAAAATTTTCACCGGAGGCCAAAGTGCCGGAACTTGGATTTTTCCGGGGGGAAAGTCGGTCCAAGGATCACAAGGGTCAAAGTGTCAGATGTTGGATTTTTCGCCAAAAACAAATTTTTCAGCCGGGTGAACGTTGGTTCCAACTATTTCAGCGCCGACCTTGTCAGAACTGTCAAAAGTATGTGGAAAAAGTGAAAACTGAGAAACCGTTTAACCTTTTTTGTAGAGCCGATTAAGAGCTACAACAAATGTAATTATAAAAATTTCTCTATCTCCCTTAGATTCGGAAATATTACTCAAAAACTCAACTAGGATATGAGTCGACTTAAAACGCTTTACCACTTCGCTGCTGATTTTCTCTCGATCGATTCGATGCGTGAGAAAGGATCGGATGATTAGTGGAAGGGTTGGCATATTATTGCAGGAGGTTTTGCAATAGGCGGTCGGAAGGACAGGCCTGTGTGAGCGCATTAGATGAAAAGTAACGGGACGAGTCGCAATTCTGTCAATGTCTTATGCAGATCTAGTGGCAATCACAGAGAGGTGCGAGTGGGAGCCGCTTGAGAGTTGAAAAAAGTTATTAGAATGCGGGGAAAATGTTGGATATGAGTTTTCTACCGACCAGGGATGAAAGAATGTCAAGGATAGCCTGAAATGGTGGATTTTGATACGAGAGCGTAAAAGTGTTTTTGACCCGCGGACGAAAATTCTAGTTTTCCCTGTTTCATTTGACGTGGGGAAACGTCATGTGATTGTAATACAGGGACAAAATATTGACGACAAAGAAATATTATTTTTAGAAAGGGAATATATTCCCCCACTGAGAGAAAAAATTAGCTCTGCTGAAAAACGACGTGTTCCACATGAGAATATTTGATGGAGTGGAACAGATTTGCTTGAGGGAAATTAACCAACTTGATAGAAGGAAATTCAATATCTTTCACAAAAATTAAATTTTTGTCGTGATCATCAGAAATATCCCTAGAAGAATTCCAACTGTTGGCAGGAAAAAATATAATCTTTTACGACAATCATTTGATCTGAGAGAACTCCACAGGTTTATACCATGGAAAGAATACATTGACGAGGAAACAATATTTTTTTCCCAAAAAAATTGTCCCCTCGAAATTATTTAGTTTTGCCAATAACACAGTTTTCGGCAAGAAAATTGTAGTTTCCTCTTGAAATTATCATTTGTTCCCCGGAAATTATAAGTATTTATTGGACAAATATATATACTACTCAATAACATTGACTTGATAAAACCGGAGCCTCATGTAATTCTCTGTAGAACGAATGTATTTACCCGAAAGACATATAAATGT
>NW_021680679.1:442316-497922 GCF_001412515.2 Diachasma alloeum | reverse complement strand
TTTTACGACAATCATTTGATCTGAGAGAACTCCACAGGTTTATACCATGGAAAGAATACATTGACGAGGAAACAATATTTTTTTCCCAAAAAAATTGTCCCCTCGAAATTATTTAGTTTTGCCAATAACACAGTTTTCGGCAAGAAAATTGTAGTTTCCTCTTGAAATTATCATTTGTTCCCCGGAAATTATAAGTATTTATTGGACAAATATATATACTACTCAATAACATTGACTTGATAAAACCGGAGCCTCATGTAATTCTCTGTAGAACGAATGTATTTACCCGAAAGACATATAAATGTCTCAGGAGAACAATTACAACTACGAAAATTATCATATTTTGGTGGAAACTTTCTTTTTTGTCCGCCATGAAATTGACTAATTCTAATTAGTTTTCGACTAATTTTCCCCTCAGTGGCCAGAAAAACATTGTCATCGTATTATTAATTTAAAATGAAGTGATTTCTCGTGTCGATACAGATCACAGATTATTCTGCATGGTGCCCAGTAGAGGAACCCGGGATCCCGGAGTGTGAGGCCTTGACAGTTGCACATATCCCACCGCCCGCGCCCATTCACATATAAACCGTGTGAAAAGGCTCGGCAGATACCCACGATTATCCGATTGCTCAATTTTTCAAACCCATAAAATCGCGAAAAAGTAACCAATAACGGATTTATTGATTACGCGATGAAAGAGATACCCTCCGAGTTCCCATCATTTCATCAGATCTCAAACGGAATGGAAAATTTTACGTAAAAATTCGTAATTTCTTAACTCTGAGAAATTGTTGAGAGGTATTACGCAGATGACCGGCTACTTGTTCACGAGAAAATTTATGACGTACAAGATAAGACGAGCCAATTAAAAGAAATAGGCTTTTATTCGGAGGGACGGAGCGTGTGTGGGTTTCACGCGGATTTTATGGCCCCTCATAATGCGATACAACGCAGAATGACATGTTGTTTATTTTTATCAACTGCCATTGTCAGAAGTACGAAGGAGAGCTGAGCGAAATGCCCCGACTTTCTTCGACCTCGCGACACCTGATGTGTTGCAGTAAATTTTAATTTTTCAATTCGAGAGATCGATAATCGTCGCACACTGAGGGAAGAATAAAAGTTCTCAAACAAATTTTGTTTGGACCAGCAAAATCGGTAGTTGAAAATTACCAAAAAATAATTATTTGATTCGAATTTGAAAGTATCAAACATGAATAATTGCGCTAACTTACAAGATTGCTGTCATATAATTATTATTATTACATTTGAATTCATTTTTTGTCTGCGATTATTGAATAGCCGAAGCGGCAAACGACTATCCCTCGTTTCATACAAAACGAGCATTCGCCGGGAGAAAAACGAGGAAGTAGTGCTAGAAATGACATTTCTTGTTTTCACAGAGAATTTTTTTGAAAAGACTAAATCTATTTTTGCAATAAAAATTTTTAATCTCGGCGCACGTTCGCCGCAAGAAAATCCTTTTTTGATAATTTTTAACAAAGAGTTTTTGTGGCACAAGTGAGACTCGTTTGAGTACTCTGCTACTTCGGTATCGGTCTATTGTTCGGTGTTCCGCGATGTCCCGGTGACAATGGCCACGTCCGAGGGAAGTGAATGCGTCGCGACGTGGACATGCGATCGGAAAGCGACAGCAGCGAATGTCTTTGGCACTTTATACTCGCGATTTGGCAAGCGATTTTTTTCCCCTAAATTTCTTAAATTTCGGAATTCTAGATCGTTGCGGGAACAGGTTACATTGCGTAATTGGGGTGATATGTGACATTTTTCGTCTCGAAATTGAACAGGTTCATAATGCAAATTATATTAGCATAATGAAATTTCGAGGGAAATCGCGATGGAGCTGATTTCTAAGAAGTTTTTAGGCTTACGGAGTGTTCTACGGGTGTTCCGTACACGTACGACAAAATTTCATACAAAAATCCAGCGAATTCGCTAGAAAACTCTATTGTTTTTGCTTCCAAATGGAGAATTTGTAATCGTTCAAATTTAAGTTTCGGACGATTTGTGTTATATCGACCCATTATGATCCAAAATTGAATCTTTTTTTTCTCTCAAATGTAGATATTGTGCAGCCCTGTCCATCGACATTAATCAAAATTTAATTCACTCAATAATTTCCTCAATTTTTGAATTTTCCAAAAATTGGTTATCCCACGACAACTAAAAAAAATGTTCTGAATTCATTGAATGATGGCTTAAAAAATTGTTTGGATGCCCTTTTGGCCGAGTTCGAAGATGAAGGCGACAGCAATATTCGTTGTTTCAAGTTATACAAAAATTTGCAAAATTTTGGTATTTTTTGAAAATCGTAATTCCGGGGATATCTTGAGATATCATGCTTCAAATGAATTCAATTATAGCTTAAAATGTTAGTTTCAATGCCACACTGTCGAAGTTGAACGATAATTACGATAGCTATATCTGTTGATTTTATTTTCATGATGATTTTTACAAATTTCGAATTTTCTATCATATATTGATAATAATCGACAACAATGGCCTAAACGTGGCATATGTAGACGACAAACCTGTGGAATGCAGAGCCGATAAAAAAGCCAATTTCAATAACTAGGAAACCGTTGAACGAAAATATAAACACCGAAACGTGATTAGAAAATATAATAAAAATAATGATCATGATAGCATTCAGTTAAGTTGAAAATCTGTCACAATTGTTTAAAAATCAATCTCATTCGATTGAATAACATAAAATGAACAATGAATTATATACCATAGGAGAAAATGGTGTCCAAAGTGACCATTCGGAAGCATATTGCTAATTTGTCAGCAAAAATACTGTACTATATGAAGACGACAGCAGTTTCCCACTTGTTTCAATTTTTCTCTCTTCAAAATTTCGCTTTTCATGAAAATCTCCAACTCCTGGAAATCGCGAATGGCCATCCCATGCATAAATGGGCTCGTAACACATATTTGTCACCATCAAGTTGACAATTACATAAGAAAGTGAGAAACTCTTGGTTGTTGGCCAGTGTCGCGATGTTTTTCGGGCGCTGGTTCGCGAGAGCACACACACGAGGAGTCAAACTGTGGAACACACCACCACTGAGAGCCGGGGGTTTCCACGATCAAGGTATAAAAGAAGGCATCTTCGCGATGCTCTTCACAGTTGCAATCCTGTCCAAGTCACAGCAACATGCAAACGAAGGTATTATCCTTCAGCCGTGCGGCATCACGTACGAAAAACTTTCATTGAAAAACCTAGTGAATTCGCTATCCAGTTTCTATTATTTTTTCGCCGATTCTACTGAAGAATTCCGCGATATATCTGTGCGTTTTTCTTTCTATTACGATGTTCAGTGGAAAATGTTTTACAGAAAAATTCAATAGACTGAGATTTTTCTGTACAACTATTGAAATTTTTTCTATAGAAAAATAATCGATTAAAATTTTTTAAGTACTTTCATTTGATTTTGGTATTGGAAAAGATTAATTAGTTCTGGCGAAAAATTATGTGTTCCCCTGAGGAGATCTTTTGTCGTGTTGAGTCAATTTAATCGTAGGCAAAAAGAAAGCTTCCACCGAAACATGATAATTTTCGTAGTAGTAAATGTTCTCATGAGTCATTTACATGTCTTTCGGGTAAATATATTCGTTCTACAGAGAATTATATGAGGCTTCGGGTTTATCAAGTCAACGTTATTGAGTAGTGTATATCTTTGTCCAATAAACACTTATAATTTCCATGGAACAAATGATTATTTCAAGAGGAAACTACAATTTTCTTGCCGAAAACTGTGTTATTGGCGAAACTAAATAATTTCGAGGGGACAATTTTTTTGAGAAAAAAATATTCTTTCCTCGTCAATGTATTCTTGCTATGGTATAAACCTGTGGAGTTCTCTCAGATCAAATAATTGTCGTACAATAGATTATATTTTTTCCTGCCAACAGTTGGAATTCTTCTAGGGATATTTCTGATAATCACGACAAAAATTTAATTTTTGTGAAAGATTAAATTTCCTTCTGTCAAGTTGGTTAATTTCCCTCAAGTAAATCTGTTTCACTCCATCAAATATTCTCACGTGGACCATATAGGTTTTCGACAGAGCTAATTTTTTCTCTCAGTGTAATTCACGTCGAGAAATTCCTACAGAAAAATTCGTGCAGAACAATGAAATTCTGCTGATGTGTTCTATAAAGTATCGTCTATTGGACAATTCCATCAGAAAAATTTAAACGTGTAATAACATTGCGGAAGTTTAAAATGGAATCGGCCAAGAGCTCCTAGAATTTTAAATAGAAGTTCAATAAAAAAAATCCAACAGAATTTTGTATCGAATTCGCTGGCTTCTTCGATTAAATTTTTTCATGCGTGATATCTTCATTATGAGTTCTGCGTCGCGCGTGCCACAGGAGTTGATAAACTTTCTGTGTTCAGGCTATTATTTTCGTCGCCCTGACGGCGTTTGCTCTCGCCGAAGAGAAAAAGGCCCCTGAGGACTCGAAAAAGGACAAGCGCGGACTCCTCGGTCTGGGTTACGGATACGGACAGGACAGCGGATTCGGCGGCTACTCCAGCTACTCCGGCTGGTCTGATCTCCCGTCATTCTCCTCGGGTGTGTCAACAATAATCACCAAAGAGATTCCGGTTCCGGGACCCGCCATTGCTGTCCCCATAGAGAAACACATTCCAATTCCAGTTAAGGTAATCCAAGTGCTATCTACAGTGAAATTCAAGTGATAACGACATCTTGATGCTTCCTATGATCTTGTGATCTTAAATTCCTGTGAATAATTTTTTTGTAAAATTTTTGATTCGTCCAGAACATTCTAGAAAGTGTATGGAGTGGTGTGATATACTGAGAAAAAAACATTATTTTTGCCAAGGACTTATTTGCTTGGGAGAAAAATTTATTTTTTTGGTAGTTTTCTCCAAATATTACAATTATTATGTTGAATTGTGGGATGATAATGCTACATATGACCCTCAATGAACTTCATTGACAATTACTAACATTTAGAATTATTCCAAATTATTTTACGTAAGAAAATCTCAAATTTGAAAAAATTGAAAAATGATGAAGGGTGTTTATTCAAGGTCATATCTAACATAATCACCTAGAGAAATCTTAGTATCCACTGTATTAAATTTTTCCATACATCTCCCATTCCCTGAATAATGAAAAAATACCCTACAGTACAATTCAGTAACGAAGTGGTCAAACGGTTGATGTCGACTTCGCTCTTAGCTGAGTTTTCGAAGAATATCTCAAAATCTAAGGGAGCCAGCGAAATTTTCATACCTATCTTTTTTGAAGCTCTTAATATGCTCTACCGAAAAGGTCATTACAAAAATTTCGCCATCTGCCTTAGATTGCGAGATATTCATTGAAAACTCATGAGCAGTCAAAATCGACTTAAACCGTTTGACCGCTTCGCTACTGAATTGTCACAGCTTCTCAGTGAAATCCCCATCGCCAACGAGATCAAGGCAATTAGCCTGCACCTGCACACATGCCTTCAAATGATGAAAATTTGTGCGCTTCACGCTTCGCCGAGCGCGTTTCATTAGACGTTTTCCACTCATGCGCTCTAGAATAACAGATTGCCCAATGCTAATGATAATCATTCATTCGCTGTGTCGAAACAGGTGCCGTACGCAGTGCCTGTCGATCGTCCATATCCAGTCCATATTCCCAAACCGTATCCCGTGGAGGTCACCAAGCATGTGGCGGTTCCAGTCGATCGTCCGGTACCGGTGCCCGTCAAAGTGCCAGTTCCAGCGCCGTATCCCGTGAGAGTGCCTGAACCCTATCCAGTGGAGGTCGTCAAGCACGTGGCTGTCCCGGTCTCCCAGCCCATCATCGTGGAAAAGCATCAGTCTCTTTACGCCGACCCCTGGGACTCCGGGTACTCATCATACTCTTCTTGGTAAATTGACGAGCATTCCAACAACTTTTGCCGAGGCCAGCTGAAATGTCGGGCAGCAACGGCGGATCGTCCAATGATGGGGAGTGGGAGCTGGACAAGGCGACTGTGTTCATAGCGTTAAATCGTTGACTAATTGAGAGCTTTGATCTCTTCAAGTATTCTTATGTTGCTGGAGTATGAACAAGTATTGAATGCGTGGTGTCAACCACTTTCTGTGCAATAAATATTTTTTTTCTTATGTCCATTTATTCTTCGTTTTGAGAGCAACGGTGGATTGTCTGATGATTGCGGGATATTATTGGATCATTGTCCTCTGGACATGCATCAGTGTTCAAAGATGGTTACATGTCATTTAATCCCGGAAAATTGATCCTGAACAAATTAATCCTGGTGAAAAAATCCTGAAAAGAATTATCCTGACCAATTTAATCCTGAAATGAAAATCCTGCAAAAGTAATCCCACGGCAAAAAAAATCAAAATCCAAACTTTACGACAAAAAATGAGGAGAAATAGGGAAAGAAAAGCAAAATCGACGAGAAATACTCAACACATTACACTGACTTATTTATTCAATTGAACTGCTGTCGATGCTGTCGAATGGAACATAAAAAAAACAACACAATCTTAATAATCAATTCGTAACGAATGTAGAAAATCAATTACGTTATCATAAATAATTATATCCAGACATTTAAGTTATTGAAAGCAACACCTACACCAATTTTTTAACAATAAACAATCAAAGCTATTTGAAACAAATCAAAAATCAATATTATAAGCAATTCTCTTGAGATACTTTAAAATATCATTTCTATCATAACTTTTAACAACATTCAATAGTTTTCCAATCTCCGGATCAAATCATCCAGGATCATTTCGATCAGGATGATTATGAACAGGACCATATCGCATTAGGATCAATTTGACTAGGATCATTTTGCAGGATTAATTTATCGAGGACCATTTTTACCAGGATTAAATGACGTGATACCTTCAAAGATCATCTCTAATATATGAATCAAATATGAACAAAAATATTATTATATTATTTGATTGTTTGATATATTATATTATATGTATGCACGTATGAAAAAATCTTATGGAGAATTCGAAAATTTCCTATAGGATTTTTCTGACGGGATTTCCTATAGGATTCACTATAGGGTTTTGTATAGAAAGTAACACACAAAATTGAAACTCGAAACCAATCGATCACGAGGGTCAGGATTAGGGTCATAAATCGGAGAGGAAATTCTATAGGGAATCCTGTGGGAAATCCTATCAGAAAAATCCTATAGGAAATTCTATAGCATTTTTTCATGCGTGTAATCAAATATAAAATATAATAAAATGTATCTAACATATGATGATGATGACGATGAGCTGGATACGGCGATATATGTTCATGACATTAACTCGACTAATTAATGAGCTTCGAATCCATAATATTATCATTTATCCCGAGTGGAGACTTCGGAATTATCCCGCGCATGTCACCACTGAACAGATCGAACGCTCCGTTCACTAGGAAAGCGTCAATCGGTAATGAAGTGAACCTGGAGAATTTCTTACACGAATCTCGGCAGGAATCTGCATGGGGAAGGAACGCGTGTACGAAAGAATTTCAGAGAAAAATCTTGCGAATTGAGTAGAAAATCCTAATGGATTTCTTTTGAATTTCTAATGACACGGAAATTTATTCAACCGTTCACATTTTTAAAAACTCGAATTCCTCAGCCATTTAGGTCATTATCGCTCTCACTAATTACTCAAATTAATAAAATAAATGAAAGATCAAAGAAATTCTATTTAACTTCTATTCAAAATTCTATTAGTTTCTGGTTGATTCTATTAAAGAATTCCGCAGCTTTACTGCAGGGTTTTTTTATTATAGAAAATGTTCAATAGAAACAATTTAATGGAAAAAATCACTAGGATTTGTCGAGATGAATTTTCTCATTTTTTTAGAGCTCCCAGATCAATCCTTTTATTAAGCGTTGGCGTTGTCCATTTTTTTTCTCGGGAAATTTGTTTAGTTAGAAATAAAAGAAACGACGAAAGGACAGAAACGCGGCGCCGCGTCGCCCGGCGCAAGTGCGTCTCCGTCGACCGCTCGAGCGGCAGTGTTGCTACAACTACTGCCGCACTTGAAATGCGCGCATAGCGTTAAGCGCCAGCGTGGCAACAGCGCGCTCGCTTCAACCCAGCGGCCGCACTAATCGTGCGACGGATGAAGGCAGGCGGCCGAGCGCGATTGATCGAGGGTAAATTCACACCGAAATTCACACTGAAATAATCGGCAATAATCAGGTCCCAACAGATGATGTATCAAAAACTTTAATATCACCAGCATCAATCGTAACAACAAGAGAAAGAAACAAACAGCATGAAAAATTTATTTACAAAGGATGCGAGCATCACTGAGAAATCACTCGTGCGGCTGAACAACAATGGGCTGCGATGCATCGAACTTCTTCCCCTCTCCCTCCTCCTCATGCGGTGCACTGCGCTGATAAGAATGGGACGCCTCATGTTGCGACTCCCCATCGACATGATTCAACTCGCCGTGACTCGATTCCTCATGCGTGTGAAAGGGAACGATATGAGGTACTGGATATGGCAGTGGTTGGGAAATCTTGACACTGTGAGGCACAGGGTACGGCTGCGGATACGGAAGAGGTTTAGTCAGCAGCAGTGGTACCTGCTGAGGCAGCTCCACAGGGACGTGCTTGGAGACTTCGTAAGGCACATGCTCCGGAACTTTCACAATCTGAGGAACCGGGATCGGGAAGGGATGGTTCACTGGTACCGGCACGGGAACGTGGACGGGCACCTCAATAAAAAAAATAATTGATTGAAGATTAGTGACGTAATTAACTCGAAGGAGTTCGATTGATGTACTCACCTTGACAGGATACGGCACAGGAACCTTGACGGCAATGGTTTTTGTTATTTTCACGACTTTCGTGGGAATTTCTTTGAGATGAACAGACTGGGATATCAACTTGTGCCCGGAAAACCCGTGGGAATGTCCGTATGAATCATCGTAGGCACTCACCATGACAAATGCTATTGTCAGAATTGAGGTACTCAGGATATTCATGACGCTGATATTGTTGGAAATCAATGAGAGGAAGTGTACTGCAAATGAGAGCAGTCTGTTACTTATATACAAGGACCTTCACTGACGTTCACGATGAAAGCAATCACTTCCTGGTGCCACTGACATTCGCTATGTTCACTGTTGTTGCTCCTTAATTTTTTCCCCCGCAATTCTCTTCCTTTCTTCGAGCGGTTGAGCTGTTTGAATAGATCGATCGCGTGGGATTTTTCAATCGGGGAATTGAGGGGGTTTAAGTGTCCCTGTTGGTGGATGTACTTGTGTTTAAAATTGATTAAGTTGTGTCGCCAGTTTTTATGGGTCTTCTCGTCGTTGGGTTTCCGGATTGCATCTACTTTATGAGTGGAGCTGAATTTTAGAAGGTGGTAATGGAATTGGACGGATCGGTGAAAGGATTCCAGGATATTTATACGTGACGCGGTATCTTTCGGGCATTTAGACTGGAAATGCGGTGATCGTTGATGTGAATTCAACCACTCGCCGAAATCGGGTTGGATTCTGGTGAATTTTCATGGAAAATGTACAATTCTGGCTAATTTTTTAGTTTAAATTGTTTCACGGTTTATTAGTATTCATAATGTCCCTGAAATTCACATTTCTGGTCAGAAATAGACAAGTGTTGATTGATATTCAAAACAAGTATGTTATAGAATGTGATTCTTTATCCGAAGAATTTGTAACAATTTTGCGAATTAAAATTTTTAATTTTCAGCCTTTCTTTGCTAAATATTTTTCAGATCGAGATACTTCTTTATAATTCCCCTCCCCCCTCCCCCAATTATGTTCAAGTTTATCGGCGAGAAAGAAAATTGAAAAAATTCCACAGGTTTTTGCATTTTTTTAATGAAAATATCCAATAGAAATTATTGTATACAAAAAAACAATAGAATTTGATTTTTCTATTCAAGTTATTCTATTGAGATATTTTGGGTAGGAGACCGTGGCTCAAATTTGCCAAGTTTTTGTGTTTTATTTTTTCAATGGAAAGAGGAGAAAAATTTAGTGGACAAAAAATAGAAAATTTATTTCGACAAATTCCTATGGAAAATGTCTGAATAGGGAAAAGTTATATAAAAAGATCAAATTCTACCGATTTTTTTCTATAAAATGGTTTCTATCGAATATTTTCTTTTTAAACAAACGCGCGGTGAAACTGCGGATTTTTTAAAATAGCAATCGGCGAAAAACTGATACAATTTTCAATGAGCAATCATAATTTTCGATTGAAAATCTATAGAATTCTATTAAAAATCTATAGATTTTCTATAGATAATCTAGTGATTTTTATGAGAACAAAAATTTGTAAAATTCTGAAAATCTTGAAAAGATTGCACCTCTTGCTCATCCCGTGCGCTCCCCACTCGAATTGAAAGGGAAATTTCCTCCGCACACGCCCCACGCCTCTGAGATTAATCGGAGAAAGAATATAGAGACGTAACATTGGAAAGGGGTGTGGCTGGAGTTAGCATGAATGTATCAATTTCCATTTCACTCACCGGAGAAAGGGTTCAAACTTGAGAACTCGATCCACCTGATGGAAGTCATCTCCGACTGGTCAGCAGAAACGAGAGTGAAGCTGATTCTTTGCGTCTATTAATAGCTAGAATGTATGACGTTTCATGTGAAAAGTGTGCAAGTCCTTCGATGAAACAACTCCCGAAGTGACTGATCATTCATTATTTTTTTCTGTGCAGTTTCGTGAGAAACTCATCTGTTCCCCAATTTCGGGAGAAAAAATTCTGACGAGACCGTAATCAATCCTGATCATCAGCGATGATCGCTCGCAACAATGACAAAATCATTCATCATTTCTGTGGTTAAAGGTCACGACGGAATGGACTGAGTAGATCTCAGTGATCGACTCAGGCGGAGGTTCATTGAAAAACAATAAGTCTTCTCGGGATTGCACAAGACGCTGACCAGCATTGTAGCCTTGAAGGTTACTCAGTGCGCCACGGCGCTGCTGCGGCAATCGGGCTCCACAAAATGGCAGACACTCGACACGGCAAATGTTTTCCCGATTTTTTAAATAAACAAGAGGGCATTTTCCCTTCATAAAAAATCCAGTGTAACGCTTTTTGAAACCAATCTATTCGGCGTATTGTGTCATTAGGTTTTTTATAAGTGATGATAACATACATTACAGATATTATGATAATACTATATTATATTATATTCGATACTATACTATATTATAATGCTTTAGGCATATATAATGGTATATGTAATATAACACGATATTGTATACTCAATGTATGTTATTATTGTTATCAGTTTATTTTTTTTATTATTATCTGCATTATATTTCATAATACATATAGTACTCTATATGATAATTGATATTTCTTTATTAGAGACCCAACAGCCTAGACAATTCTTCTGAGAGAAATGGTTCACGCACGAAAAAATTAGTGTAAGACTGAAATCGAAGCGCCACTAGCTGAAGAGATGAGAGGGCGTCTGCGTAGTCCGCGGGGCCGATCCCGTTAAAAAATAAATACAATTTAATTGAACAAGATGATGTAAAACGATAAATGACATGCAATAATTGTTAATTTATTAGCAAAAATAGCTGTGATAAATAAAGAGAAAAAAAATCCCACTTTTTTTTCTCATTTTTTCATTGAAGAAATCTAACAAAAAACTTGGAAAATTTAAACAGAGGAATTTTTATGAAAACTATTTCAATAGAATGAGTTGTATAATGGAATCGACCAGAAACAAAATATAAAAACACATTCGCTGGAAATAAAATCTCTTGTTTAAACAGCGAAGAAATGAATTAATTACTTCATACGATTGAAATATTTTCATAGAAATAAATATATGAGTTAATCTTTTTTTTTTTTAACGGTGAAAATGGATTTTTTTTAAATCAAATAATTTTATTTCATTAATCCGCAATCTCAATGTCAGTACCGAAACAAATCCTCGGTATTTTTTGCTCTCCGATTCCTGAAACTGCTCTCAGTAAGCCGCAATTAAGATTTGAATGGTAACTCATCAAGCAGAATTCGATTTTTCAATGCCAGATATAAAAATGCAATTATGAGCGGGGAAGAATGGACGCGTATGCAGACAGTGAAAAGACGCTATCAATAACGAATTACCGGCGGGGGTATTGTCCAATCGGGGACGGCTCCAGAGAATTGGATATTTCGTTAATTCATGACACTTGAGGAATCTTAATTCAAAGATGTCTTTAATTCACCGGCCTTGATCGCACCCAACGGTAGGCTTGATTGCGATATTATTGAATTAATTGAACATAAATTGAAAACTAAATTTTCCAAAAATACGTTTGTATTTCGGGATTTTATTAGGAAACCAATGGTAATTCACGTACGAATAAATTTTTGAGGAAATCGTTGCGCATTCGTCAGGAAATTATCTTTTGGAAATTCTATTTTTTCTCTTATATATTTCGTATTGATTTTAATTACCAAATTGAATAAGAAAATATCTAGAAAAAAATCAACAGATTTGCTTTTTCAATTCAATTTATCCTCTTGAATTTTTTTCTCATATGAAAACCCATCGCGAGACATTTTTCAACTTCAAGCAAATCAGATAAATTTTGTAGAAAAATTTCAATCACCGATTTTTTTTTCTATCGGACATTCTTCTATTGCGACACATCCGAATATTTTTGGAAAAAAAATCGTAAAACAAACAGATTTTCAAGGATGAGCCCGAGAATCCAACAGATGTATGTGTAAGAATTATCGTCTCCAACTACACGTTATTTCGAAATTTCCCTCGAAACAAATCAAGTTTTCTAATCTCTCTCGTTTACCTAATACTCCCGGAATGTTATTCAGTTTCAAGCTCATCAGCATGATCATCTATCCCAAAAATTTGCCTCAGGATAGATGGTAATTATGCATCTGCATTCTATATGTGGCATGGCCTCGCTTCATGACATTCAGAGAATTCTTTAATATTCCATCAGTTATGAATTTGCATTATTGGCATGTAATCTCGGAGATGAGAGGGCCCCGGAACAAGTTTGAACCATTTAAAACCCATCAGTGAATCGTCGGCATCACGTGAGTATTTCGGAGAATGAGGATCTGAACCAGTCTTACGTAACATTGTGTTTACGGACTGATGCTGTCTATTTTTGTTACAATTTTTGATGAATTAATTGATGAATATGTTCTGTCATTTCACCGTTACATTACGAGTTATTTGCCTTCTTTTCTATTTCAGCTGTAGCAACACCTTTTTTGAATGAAAAGCGGCCTTTTCAATTCGAATTATAACATATTTATTTTTCATTTTCAACAGAATTCGTCACGGGAAACTTGTGACTGGCCATCACCCGAGGGCCTTATAGGCCTCGCTATGTCGTACGTTATCGAATAATGGCATAACATAAAGTTTTATTATTTCAATATTTAATTGAAAGAACCAGTAATGAAATCAAGAGTAATGCCCACGAAGGGATTTGAGCACTCACCCCTTCAAATTACCAACTTGCTACTTTAACCTATGGAGCTATAATTAAAATAGACAAGAGCACAAGAGACATGTCGTAGCTCAATTGGTAAGAGTATCAGTTCCGCAATCTGAAGGTTGCGAGTTCAAAACTTGCTGCCGCTAGATTATATCGTTTCATTAAAATTTAATGACAATTTTTTTAGACAAGAACACAGTGTTATATTCCCTTTCAAGTCATGTAAATGCGAGAATCATCGATTAAATGATGATGTCTTTTTGATCATCAATTAAATGAGGATGTTTTTTAAATCAGGAATTAGTGAATCGATCGAATTTTATACGCAAGTGTATTCATATTTTTATTCATCGTGATAGGAGACGGCAAAACGAATGTATTTCGCTCAGGAGAATATTTTTTATGCTGAAAATACTATTCATTAGATGCAAATAACGTTTATTAAATTTAAAAGAAATCGTTGTCAAAAAGAAAAACGTCAAGTCCTTGATTTCCACGACGATTTCATGACGATATTTCCAAGTATGTTATCAATAATGATCACGGCCGAGAATGCCTCCACGCAAGAATGTCACGATTACTTCATTATGACTCCCCATGTCCCGTTTGGAAATTGGGCCCAGACTGGGGGCTATAAGTGTTCTGTAAGTGCTTCACGGTACTTGACGATTATTATGAAAACATTTATCTTGAGTTATTATCTCAATGGAGTGAAATTCGAATGGAGGATATGGGATATTCTCTTGAACTGGATTATGGACATCGATAATTCTTAAGAATATTTTAGAAAATTATTGTCAATTGTCGAACGATTTCCGGTTTAATTTCCCTAAATGCGACTACTTTCGCTCATGTTGAAGTTGTATTAATGAATTCTTGTTGAGTCGTTGAGTGCAACGAGCTAAAATAAATTTGAAATATCCAAAAAAAAATTATTCGACATTGACAATTTTTGTGTGCATTTTAGCTTTAATGAATGCAAAAAATCAATTCATGAAAAAATTAATTGATGGAGTGGAACAGATTTACTTGAGGAAAAGGACTCAACTTGATAAAAGGGACTTTAATATCTTTCACGAAAATAAAATTTTTGTCGTGATCATCAGAAATATCCCTAGAAGAATTCCAACTGTTGGCAGGAAAAAGTATAATCTATTTAACGACAATCATTTGATCTGAGAGAACTACATAGGTTTATACCGTAGAAAGAATGCATTGACGAGGAAAGAATATTTTTTCCCAAAAAAGTTGTCCCCTCGGAATCATTTAGTTTTGCCAATAACACAGTTATCGGCAAGAAAATTGTAGTATCCTCTTGACATTATCATTTGTTCCCCGGAAATTATAAGTATTCATTGGACAAAGATATACACTACTCAATAAGATTGACTTGATAAAACCGGAGCCTCATATAATTCTCTGTAGAACGAATGTATTTACCCGAAAGACATAAATGTCTCACGAGAACAATTACTACTACGAAAATTTCTTTTTTGTCCACGAGTAAATTGATTCATTACGACAAAAGATCTCTACAGGGGGACCTATAATTTTTCGGTAGAACTAATTTTTTCTCCGAGTGTAGAATCACCGAAAAACTAATAGAATTTTCAATAGATTCACTGGAATTTTCAAGCGAATGCGCTAGACTTTCCACGAAATTTTTTCGTACCTGCGCTTCAACGAATGTCAAAGTATCAATCCGAAACGTTTACGAGAATTCAACGGTGAAAAAATATCAGTGGGAAATAGCTGTGTTCACTTTAAAGTTCAAAGGGAAATATTTCATCGGTGTATTTTCAAATCCACGAGAAAACTTTCTCTATCCCCAATACATTAGCGTCATCTTCACTCATGGATTGATGAAAATATTTTTTGGAAAGTTTTCGTCTGAAGAAATGAAAAATATTGTTATGTATCTTCACCGGGTACACGGAAATTATTCGGAATGACAGTTCATGCGCTGCGAAGATTTTGTTGTCCTTCTCTTTGGGCCATTCAACGCTTATGATAATTGTACCCTCGAAGGAGAGGGTAATGGATATTACAAGGATTATTCTCGGTATTAACGCAGTCCATTAAAGCTTTCATGTGGGGACTCGTGAGAATGCATTGCCTGATAAAAGTATTTGCAATTTAGAGCGAATAAAACGGTCAGGTTCGTCCAGGGGAGCGGCGGGACGAAGTGAAACGATTTCTGTTTTTCTTTAATTAACAATATCTTTGTTTATAAATGCATTCATTAAAAGCTTCAATAAAACAGCCTAGCGCTTTCTCTACGGAATTCTGTTGAAGATATTTTAGAATTCGATTAAACGATTCTATTTGTTTCTTTGCGCCAGGTTTATTAGAAATTACTCTGAGAAAAAAATTCTAATATCTGAAACATATTTACTTGAGACAAGTAATTTTTCTTGAATGTTCTACTCAATTCTTGTACTCAAGTATCATTTTGTCGGAAATGAACTCACTCAAATCGCGTAGAAGAATCGTCAAACTTCAAGTATTTATTGTTTTCCTGATTTTTTTATGCACTTCCAATATTTCGATATGAAATATATTTATGATCTAACATGGAACGATAACGATAAATGAGAATTCTTAGATTTAAGCCATTGAAAATAATTTACTTCTCTCGGTGTATGCAACCTCCTCCCGCAGTTTTAAATAGACGTGTGCGGTGGTGCTGAAATTTTCCAAGTGTCGAGGAAAATATTCAAATGTTCGCGCTTTGCAGAAATCTGTTTGAAATTATTGAGTTGGAATTGATCAATTGTTTTATCATGTCGATGTGGAAATTAATTCGATACAAATGCTCATGTAATTAATCCAAATTAATATATGACATCTGGATTTGTTCACATAAGTTAACGACTGGCATCGTTATTGGTTATTAATTTATTGATAAATTATAATTAATTAATAATTAATAATAATATCAGTAATTATAATTACAATTTATGGATAAATTATAATTATAATTAATTTATTGATATATTAATTTTACAAATGAAAAGAATAAAAAATTGAGTAAAGAAAACTCAGAAAATTCATGGCGTGAGATTCAAAAAATATAATCTATTGAGGATAGAAGACCTCAATAACTTATGAGAATGCAATAAAGTAAATCATTTAGAATTTTTTCCGAAAATCCACAGGGGCAAACTTTTACGTGCTATTGTCTTGGGATATACCTTAACAAGAAATCGGGAAATGATGCATCATATCCGTGAATGAAACAAAAAATGTGAGAAAAATTAAGGAAGAGGGACCGTGTCGGCGTTGGTAAGCTACGGTCGGTGATCGCGGCCCATCGGATGCTCTCCCAAAAAGTATTTGGGGGACCTCGAGAAAGAAGATGGGCGCGTGGGGGAGGTCAGGCAGGAGACGGAGAAAAAGTCGAATGAAAAAATCTAGTTCTTGCCAATGCCATGAGAATTTCGACATGTGAAGAAGGGAGCATCGGATTCATATAAAAGATCGGGATGACTGTTCGAAGGTACTCAACTCTCAACGAAACATCAACCGATAAACATGAAGCTGATTCTTTCGTTAGTGGTGAGTGGTGTTAATCAGTGGTGTTAATTACTAATCAAATGCTCCCGAACTTCAGCTATTAACTTCAATTTTTTAATCAATTATTTGATAATAAATTAGTGAATTTATTCGTTAATAAGTGATTTTTTCGGCTCCAATTTTTGTCATTATTCATTATTTTCGATCTATCAAAGTATCAAAAATATCAATAAAAAGACTTCGTTCATGTAAAATGAGAGATTAATGAATTCACTCATTACTAATGACATCAATTAATTTTTCCTCAATAAATTGATGAAAAATTATTCGATTTATTCGTTACTAAGTGTATTAGAACGAAAAGAAGTATTAGAGAGTATCAGTAAGATTCAATTCATTAAACCTCATCCCATAATGAAACGGTAAATAATTGAGAAATTAGTCAACTCATTAATAATGACACTAATTAATTCTTCAATTAACGAATTACCATTTGTTACTAACGTCGATCACCACCTACTGGGCGCTGACGCTAGTCATTTTCCTCCTCCCAAAATCTTCACTAAATTCGAAACCAAAGCTTCGTCTCGTTAATTCCCAAAAGGTTGTCTTCAATAACAGTGATTCGACCTATGATTATACTCCCCCAAACGTTCCCACCCATAGGATTTCTCCCCCAACCGATAACACTCACGCTCTCTCGAAAAAATAAAACCGTCGATTTCCGGTTTTTTGTCGCCCAGATTTGCCTTTTCGGCACAGCTCTGAGCGCATCCGCTCTTAAGGTGAAGCGAGACATTCTCCCGGGTGACCCGCGGTACGGAACTGATTACCATCACCATCACCATGGCTCATCATCGGCGCCATCCAACGCCTACGGGCCGCCAAACCACCAGGCTGGAACCCCCATCGGCGGTGGTCACCATGGTCAGTCCACGGTGAGTTAATCCCGCGATTAAATCACGAGTACATCGTTCAGATGGTCGTGAACACGTGACTTATGAATTCTACGATTTTGTGACAACAGCAACAGAACGTCCAGGTGAGCGCACCCTCGGCGACTTACCTCCCTGCCGCTCCCCAGCAGTACCATGCAGCCCCATCGGCTCCAGTCCAGAATCAATACCACCAACAGGCGGCCCCGGCCCAGAACCACTACCACCACCAACAGTCTGCCCCGGCCCAGAGCCATCACCACCACCAACAGGCCGCCCCTGCCCAGAACAACTTCCGCCAGGCTGCCCCAGCCCCTCAGGCCAGCCGTGCCTACCTGGCCCCAGCCCCCCAACGCCAGTCTCGCCCAGCGCCCCAACGCCAGTCAGCCCCCGCCCCTCAGCGTCAGGCAGCCCCAGCCGCTCCCCAGCAGTCCAGGCAGTACCTAGCTCCAGTCGCTCAACAGTCCCGCCCTGCTCCCGTTCAGCAAAGACAATCCGCTCCCCAGGCTTCTAGACAGTACTTCGCTCCCGCTGCACCAGCCCAGAACTATCGGCCAGCACCAGCTCCAGTCCAGAGTTATAGGCCAGCCCCAGCTCCAGTTCAGAGTTATCAGCCAGCCCCAGCTCCAGTTCAGAGTTATCAGCCAGCCCCAGCTCCAGTTCAGAGTTATCAGCCAGCCCCGGCTCCAGTTCAGAGCTACCAGCCAGCTCCAGTCCAGAGCTACCAACCGGCTCCAGCTCCAGTCCAGAGCTACCAGCCAGCTCCAGTCCAGAGCTACCAGCCAGCTCCAGCTCCAGTCCAGAGCTACCAGCCAGCCCCAGCTCCAGTCCAGAGCTACCAGCCAGCTCCAGCTCCAGTACAGAGCTACCAGCCAGCCCCAGCACCAGTCCAGACCTACCAGCCAGCTCCAGTCCAGAGCTACCAGCCAGCCCAAGCTGCCGTCCACGGTATGTAGAGACTAGCCATGTTTCTTCTCATCACCTTCCTCAGTCATATCAAATTATGTCCTCAATGGAGGATTGAGAGATTGTGGGTTGCGAATTTGATCCCAAGTGGAACTAAATATTTTAACCTGAGGCTCTGGTGAGCGAGAGGTTGCTAATAGAGTAACCGCCTTTACCGACATGGGTTTCCTGTGGTTTGTGGTTCCTCTTGCTCAAAGTTATTAATATTTTTTTAAATCAAAGAGCACATTGATCTTTATTGTCATTTCCTGGGGATTAATGTCCTTTGATTTTGAAAAGTAAGCGGCCTTTTGTCGGCCCTCGAGTGGTCGCGATCTTCACCGAACGTAATTGGTCGCATGGTAACAGAATCCGGGGATTCCCCGCGTAGTTTACGATTTCATGAAGAAAAAAAAGTCGGCAAAAATATTAATTTCACGGGTATGAGTGATTTTGAACCTTCAACACATAAGAAACGGAGATATAAACGAGGAACTGTTATTGATAAACTAAGAACTCGATCTTAGTAGACGCAAAAAGGTTTAATTTTGAGGTTAAACACGGGGATTTTTAGCGAATCGAGTTTTCAAAGCATTTTAATAGATTATTTGTGAATCTGGACCAAAATCAATTCTTAATGTGTTCAATATAATTTTATGGTAAACTAGAATAAGTGCAATTTTCTTCGAAAGATTTTTTTTGCTAAATCGCTTCCACAATTTGTTGAGAAACGCTTTAACCAAAAAAACCCATTTTCGAGAAAAATGTACTTATCCTAGTTTACCAATTCACCACAGAATTGAGAGTAAAAATCCAAATTTTTATCAATTTTTCACTCACGAAGTTTTTACATGAGAGAAAAAAAATCGAAAAACGGCGGGGATTCCCCCATTGTGCGAGCACTTGAGGGTTAACCTTTATCAGGATCTAAAACCAACACATTACTGGAAACCATAAATGCGACAATGAATTTCACTGCTCAACTTAAAAGCCATTCGCTTGAAAGGACATTTTTAGTTTCACAGTTTTTTCTCCGGAACAAACCATTAGTCCACATTGAGCAATAGGTCGAATTATATCACGTGACATAAAATTGTGCAATTCTATTGGTCAAAATCGTACCGCAAAAATAATCTCAAGAAAATATCTCTCTCGATAGAATTAAACAAGCCATCCTACTCTCGACATCAGGATAATTAATATCAATATACGAATATTATTTCACAATTTAATGAATGGAAATTGTCACTCCCAACAGTTGAGGCCGCCCCAGCGCCAGCATACGAGCAGCCCCAGGCATCCAGCCAATCATCAGAATACGAGACCATCAGCTTCAGTCAATCGGTTGATAATCTTTCAAGCTTCGAAAATAATGCCGCAACCATCGCAGACTCATCCTCCGATTATACTAACATTCAATCATTTTTCCAGGCACCACAGGTGCAAGACTCAGGCTTCGATAGCCAGTCATCAAGCCAAGGATCCTCTCAACTCATTGGATCCAACGGCGGATACGTTTACTAAAAAGCCCAGGAGGATGTTCTTCTTCGCAAGGCATTTGTCGGCACCAAGTTTTTTTTTAATCTCAGATGAAATCGATTCAAGTAGCACAAATTGTTTTCGCATTGCATCATCGACATGAATTAATGAGATGAAAATTGAAGAGTTGAGAACTCCCAACAAGACCAGCGGATTGCCTCTTAATGCGTTACGTCATGTGCCATCCAGAATTTGGCTACAGGTGAATCCATAAAAAAATGCTAACTATTTGTAAGAAGAAACTTGTAATTTTTGTACGTAAATAAAACTCCAAAAAAAAACTCTTCTTACAAACATTTTTTCAGCTGTCATTCCTCCTGTCTTTGAATGCCGCATTCACCAAATGCATGTATATGCAATATATTTTTGGTAATGAATTAGCAATTCGCTTCTGAATGGAGTTTTATTTGAGATTCTATTTTAAATTGAATTCAATAAATCATTGAATTCAACATTGCCTCAAAGTTGGCAGCCAACATTACCCAGATATTAAAATTTTTTACCTTTCCGTGAATATTGGTTTCAAAATAAATTTTTAACAAGAGATGAGAGAATCAATCTCATGATCGAACTCCTGCGGTCAAAATTAGTTATCCTGGCACAAAAAATTGAAAATTTCGGATTTGACGAATACAATGCTTCCATTCGGAAGCAATAAAGGCAAATAATTGGATTGGCCCATTCGTTGTCGGTCTCAAGTGCAAGAGATATAGGATCGGACTAACAATGAGTCATATAGGAGTTAGATTACTGCCTTTTAATATATTCAATTAGAACATCGATAGGTGTGTCCCCTCAAAAAGCGAAAATCTGACCCTTTGAGAATCTGAAAAAAAAAACTTCTTCAGTTTTCACTTTTTCCACGTACTTTTGAGAGTTCTGAATGGCCCGTCGCTTAAATAGTTGGAATCAACGTTCTCCCGGCTAAAAAATTCGATTTAGGCGAAAGTCGACTTTCCCCCTGGAAAAACGGAAAATCTGCCCCTTTGAAAATCTGAAAAAAAAACTTTTTCAGTTTTCCCTTTTTCCACATACTTTTGAGAGTTCTGAATGGCCCGTCGCTTAAATAGTTGGAATCAACGTTCTCCCGGCTAAAAAATTCGATTTAGGCGAAAGTCGACTTTCCCCCTGGAAAAACGGAAAATCTGCCCCTTTGAAAATCTGAAAAAAAAACTTTTTCAGTTTTCCCTTTTTCCACATACTTTTGAGAGTTCTGAATGGCCCGTCGCTTAAATAGTTGGAATCAACGTTCTCCCGGCTAAAAAATTCGATTTAGGCGAAAGTCGACTTTCCCCCTGGAAAAACGGAAAATCTGCCCCTTTGAAAATCTGAAAAAAAAACTTTTTCAGTTTTCCCTTTTTCCACATACTTTTGAGAGTTCTGAATGGCCCGTCGCTTAAATAGTTGGAATCAACGTTCTCCCGGCTAAAAAATTCGATTTAGGCGAAAGTCGACTTTCCCCCTGGAAAAACGGAAAATCTGCCCCTTTGAAAATCTGAAAAAAAAACTTTTTCAGTTTTCCCTTTTTCCACATACTTTTGAGAGTTCTGAATGGCCCGTCGCTTAAATAGTTGGAATCAACGTTCTCCCGGCTAAAAAATTCGATTTAGGCGAAAGTCGACTTTCCCCCTGGAAAAACGGAAAATCTGCCCCTTTGAAAATCTGAAAAAAAAACTTTTTCAGTTTTCCCTTTTTCCACATACTTTTGAGAGTTCTGAATGGCCCGTCGCTTAAATAGTTGGAATCAACGTTCTCCCGGCTAAAAAATTCGATTTAGGCGAAAGTCGACTTTCCCCCTGGAAAAACGGAAAATCTGCCCCTTTGAAAATCTGAAAAAAAAACTTTTTCAGTTTTCCCTTTTTCCACATACTTTTGAGAGTTCTGAATGGCCCGTCGCTTAAATAGTTGGAATCAACGTTCTCCCGGCTAAAAAATTCGATTTAGGCGAAAGTCGACTTTCCCCCTGGAAAAACGGAAAATCTGCCCCTTTGAAAATCTGAAAAAAAAACTTTTTCAGTTTTCCCTTTTTCCACATACTTTTGAGAGTTCTGAATGGCCCGTCGCTTAAATAGTTGGAATCAACGTTCTCCCGGCTAAAAAATTCGATTTAGGCGAAAGTCGACTTTCCCCCTGGAAAAACGGAAAATCTGCCCCTTTGAAAATCTGAAAAAAAAACTTTTTCAGTTTTCCCTTTTTCCACATACTTTTGAGAGTTCTGAATGGCCCGTCGCTTAAATAGTTGGAATCAACGTTCTCCCGGCTAAAAAATTCGATTTAGGCGAAAGTCGACTTTCCCCCTGGAAAAACGGAAAATCTGCCCCTTTGAAAATCTGAAAAAAAAACTTTTTCAGTTTTCCCTTTTTCCACATACTTTTGAGAGTTCTGAATGGCCCGTCGCTTAAATAGTTGGAATCAACGTTCTCCCGGCTAAAAAATTCGATTTAGGCGAAAGTCGACTTTCCCCCTGGAAAAACGGAAAATCTGCCCCTTTGAAAATCTGAAAAAAAAACTTTTTCAGTTTTCCCTTTTTCCACATACTTTTGAGAGTTCTGAATGGCCCGTCGCTTAAATAGTTGGAATCAACGTTCTCCCGGCTAAAAAATTCGATTTAGGCGAAAGTCGACTTTCCCCCTGGAAAAACGGAAAATCTGCCCCTTTGAAAATCTGAAAAAAAAACTTTTTCAGTTTTCCCTTTTTCCACATACTTTTGAGAGTTCTGAATGGCCCGTCGCTTAAATAGTTGGAATCAACGTTCTCCCGGCTAAAAAATTCGATTTAGGCGAAAGTCGACTTTCCCCCTGGAAAAACGGAAAATCTGCCCCTTTGAAAATCTGAAAAAAAAACTTTTTCAGTTTTCACTTTTTCAGAACCAAAGCCTCGACTCGGGATCGAGTTTCGGCAGGGATGAAAAAAATAATCCTATTATGCAAGACAAAACGTAAAAAACAGATAAAAATGGAAGACCACATTTTCGTACGTAAATAAAACTCTTTTATTAAAAACATTTTCAACTTGCACTCTCATCACAATGTCTTTGGAATTGGATGATATTCACCAAATGCGGCACTTCTTCCGTGGATTCATTGGTGATCCGACAGGACACTGCCATGCCTCACTGAACTCCTCCGAATTAGTCAACACCGCTTTCAATCTCACATGTCCTGGTGAATGTGAATCTTCGAGCATCCACCTCAGGGACTCGGGAGTGTAAGCTCCGCACCACAACTGAATTTCGGGAGTAACGAAAGATATTAATCATCATTATGCAAGGGGCGTAAAAAATACACGACAACAAAAACCATAAATCATTAAGAAATCGAGGTATTATGCGTGAGTAGTTCTATACTTTCAATAAATTAACGGCTAAATTATTCGTGGGAAGAGATTGGTGTTTTTTGGGTAAACAAATGGCACTTATTACGTGAGCAAAGGCTAAAAATAACAACTGCTCGTGGGTCAGATGAGTGAAACCCGGCAGCATGGGCTCTTGACCGTGTTGGGCCTTCCAACTGTTATATGCGAGGACGGCTTCACGAAGACCACCGTTGTCCGCAATATTCTCGTCCAAGGTCAGTTGACCATCAACGTGCTCATCCACCTGTGGAATATCAATGAAAACGAAGATGAGAGATTAATTAAATTCAGCAGGAAGTCTGATTGGCGGTTAATTTATGGATTTTCCGATCTTGAGGGGAGTTGTAGCAATAACCCTGAAAATTTAGCATCAAAATTTCCGGACATCGACACGTTTCAAGAAGAAGATGCTACCAACATTACTCGTGAATAAATAGGACGCATTGATTGCCATCTTCATTCATCTTAGACATGATCAAATCGTAAACAAATATTGGGGATATCCAGAGATAGCCATAATCATAAATTAGAATTACCGTTGAACTTTGAACTAGTCAATTCGTTAGTATCAGTCGACAATTTTTAATTGTCAATTAATTTCAGCTATTAAATTAATTAAAAATTCCGAATTGTCTTATCAATCAATAATTTAGTTGGGAAGATTGACGGTTATTTCGTTAATCGAAAATCATTTTTATGAAATTTAGTGTTATTTACTCAATAGACAATTGACAATTCCATATTATTAGTTATTTAATTCATCTTCCATTGGAAATTTAGATACTCAACTATTTTACTATTTTTTCATTTCAATGATTATATACCTTAATCAATGGAAAGTTCATTGTTTCTTAATATTGAAGAATCCAATGATTTATTATCCAGTGGAATGCTAAATGCTACAATTTTTAATTATTAAATTAATCATCAATTAAAATATCCAAATGCCGAATTATTTTATCGGTCAATAATTCAGTTACAAAGTTAGAAGACTGGAAGAATTCAAATTGATAAATTGATAAATTTCCTATTCAAATAATTATACAGGCATAAAAACTTCATTTCGTCTTATACAAAAATGGTTGCAGTTGAGAGTATCGGAAATTAATGATTGATACTCCAGTTTAGTCTACCGAATTCGCCAGATTTTTCTATCAAATTTTTTCGTGCGTTTCATCAACGAGCATTCACCTCCTCTTCGTAGTAGCTTCCGTAATGTTGGACGAAGCACTCCACCTTGTCCTTATACTCTAGGATCGTGTCATTGCTCCACCATTGCCGAAGATTTCCATCCCCATCATAGAGCCGGCCACTATTGTCGAAGCCGTGCGTCAATTCATGGCCCAGAATAGTTCCAATCGCTCCGTAATTCAACGCTCTGGAAGCAAATCTCTGATTATTAAACTGTTCCTCAATCGTTGAAGAGTTTTCCTTCGCTTACTCCAGGCCCAACTCATAGAATGGAAATTGCAGAATTGCAGCGGGTATTGCTGCGTCCGTTCGGAACATGTTTGTTTGGATGAGTTCATGTATTATGCTGTAATTATTTCGATCTGCTGTCTTCAGTACTTACTTATGTGATTGGCGACGACTGTGTAGATAGCGTTCACATCTGTGGGTCCCGTGGCCCAACTGTTAACATCAAAGTGCGTTAATGATTATTGATATTCAAGGGTGGCCGATAGTTCCGAGGAGCTATTCAGTGATTACAAATGATAACCACTTGATTACCAAAACTTGATTACAAATATGGTAATCATGTGATTACAATGATTACATTGATTTTACTGGGATTACAATTGATTACATCAGCGAGTGACACCATGATTACGCATGTGAATAGCCCCTGGGATAGTTCAATAGAATTGAGAATTCGTTACTATGTCTCATTCATTTCATTCGATTGGTGGACTTCCTCTATCACCGTTTTGCTGATCACTCGTGCTATCGACAGCATATTGTCGAAGTAACTGTCATCCCTCATTTCTATCTGAAATTCAATTGATGAAGGGATATGTTTTTAATTGACGGTTTACATGCGGAAAGACGGGGACCACTCTTCAAAACAGGGATCCCCATCAATATTAAATTTCTGTAATATTACAAGGATTTGACCCTTATATTATTGACCGTTTAAAATATGTTGATTCAATTTTTCAAATAATATAATGTTAATAACCTGATTTTTTACGAATAATTGTATATTTAAAATTTGTTAATATGAAACTGTAAATTTGCAACTAAGTGAATAATTCAAATTTCTTGAAAGGGGATTTTCGATTGCCTACCTCAAATTATTGATTGATAAAATACTTGAAAATGTGAGTATTTTGAATTGATGATGCTTAAGTACTCAAAAAATTTCAAGAATGATGTTATCTAATTAAGGGCTACAATAGTAACCGTAATAAAATATTACAAATTTGGCTATCCCTGCTTCAAAATACTTCAAGTCTTTGTGTTCGGTGATATTTTCTTCGTTAATTTATTTGCGCTTTATTTATCGTGCTGATGACTTTATTACTTCACTTTTAATGTAAACAAAAATGGATTTTGATGAGTTTACCCTCCCCTCTGAACAAATTTCTTCCTCCACATCGATTGATCAACCCAACTTTATATTATTTTATATTTTCAATGTAGTAATGCCTTGAACTTTCAAAATTATCAACATATTTCCCGATGGTATCGTTGCGACGAAGAGTTTATAACACCGGAAAGTCAAGTTCTAGGGGGATTTCGTCATCTCATCTCATGCCTGGAGGTTTTCCCTGAGACGAGAAAAAGTGATGGCTCGAGTTGCCTCGGGACTATTACAGGTTCTGCCCGAAATGGGCACAAAAACTCAATTCTAGAAATTAGAAACTGATGATGATCCCGAGGGTCCATTCCTGATTGAGAAACACAGTGGAAAAGAAAACATGCAAATTGTGTTTACATAATGAAATATGGACCCACTGAAACGAATTTACAGTAATGAGAAAATAATCATTACGAGCAAGATGATTTGGCACGATTTTTGCCGATCGCAGCTCCATTCAACAGGAGATTTATCCCGAGAATATTAGTTTTGCGAAAGTTCAGTCTTCTCACCCCTTCGTAGTATTCATTCAAGATTTTTTCATCGAACAGCCAATCCGGATGCCCTATGACGTACACCATTTTTTTCGATTTTTCGAGGGTGGAAAGCTTGGTTTTCTGGTCCATCCAGGCTGTAGTCGTCACTAGGGAAGCAAATGATGTTCGGATGTGTTCCAGCATCTCCGCGACTTTGGGAGCAGTCTCGGTGGAGAATTTCGGATCGACAAACAGCCAGGAAACTGCCATTCCTGTGACATTGAAAAATAAGACGAAAATCCTTCAATAAAAAATCCGGTGTAACGTTTTTTTGAAGCCAATCTATTCGTTGTATTGTGGCATTAGATGTTTATAGATGATAATTGCATAGATTAAAGATATTACGATGATACTATATTATAATACATCATGCATATATAATCGCGTGTGTAATATACCACAATATCGTATACTCAATATGTGTTATTATTATTATCAGTTTATTAGTTAATTGTTTTATAATATATATTATATTTTATAATACATTTAGTACTCTATTATATATTGTATATTATACACAGTATATATCAGTAGCAAAGTGGTAAGCCGGTATAAGTCGATATTGACTGTTGGCCTGTTTTCAATAAATATCTCGGAATCTAAGGGAAATAGCGAAATTGTTGTAATTTTCTTTTTTGTAGCTCTCAATTTGCTGTACAAAAAAGGTTGTGACAAAAATTTGGCTATTTCCCTTGGATTTCGAGATATTCATTGAAAACTGGGCAATAGTCAAAATCGACTTATACCGGTTTACCACTTCACTACTGATATAGTATTGTATAGTATAGAATATAATATAGAATACTATTGTCGTAATATCTTTAATGTATGCTATAATTATTCGGGAAAATCTAATGACATACATTAAGCCTCGTGGAGTTGGAAATACGCGCTGGCATTAATCTAGTTTTGAAAAAAGGAGAATTGAAATGAGATCAGTTTCAGAGATATTCGGAAATTTTGTTATTTGCAAGACCTAGAGTCCTACCAAGTTTCGAGTTTCTATCTCACTTCAATTCATTCAATCGTTTAAAATTCTTTTTAAAAAAACTCCAATTTTCTATTCTCAAAAGTTCTTTCAGAAGATTTTTCACCTGAAATTTCGTCCTTAATTGTATAGGGAAATTCGGGGTGGTTTCCACATTATTTTATTTTGCCCTGATCTCCCCCATAATTTTGTCTTCCGTAACATAATATAATTAATAATATAATTTCATAATTTTGAAATTCCGTAAACAGCTTCTGACAATGAAAGACTCTTCCTCGCCAACAAAAATACTAATTTGCATGCAATTACCCATCATATAATCAACTACTTCAGCACAGTGTATAGACCTCGGCGTCGAGTCCTCGATGTGTATCAACTTGTTAATATACTCGGACCAAATTCGTCTCAAATTGGTCGAGGAATGGGGAGCAACGAGGTCCACGACGGTCCACCACACAGCGCTCTCTAAGAAGGAAGTAAAGAGATTTTTTAACAGTTAAGATAAAAAAAGATCACATATGAAAAAATTTCATAGAAAAACGTAGAGAATTCGCTAGATAATTGTATTGAATTTCCATTGAACTTTTATAGAAAATATTCTATAGAAAAATAGAATATGTCAATAGAATTCGATTTTTCTAGGCAACTATTTTTATTGAGATATTTTCTATAGAATTTTCTCGGCTCAAATTTTTTATTTATTTTGTTAAATTGTCCTGATGAGAAGAAAACAAATAGAATAAAAAAACAGAAAAGATGAGTCAAAGAAATTCTGTAGAAAATATCTCAATAGAACAAATTGTATAGAAAATCGAATTCTGTAAACTTTTTCAATAGAATATTTTCTATTGAACATTTCAATTGAATTGGCCAAAAACTAACGATTGTGTGAAACCAAAACGATAATTAAATTGAGAAAAAAATTAGAATTCCGAATCTAATCGAGTTTTCTGCAATTTTTTCCCAGTTTTCAATAATCTTGGAATTTACCGTAAGGGTAGAGATACTTTAAATATCACCTACCCAATTTATCGTCGTCAGTAGTGGCTAACAGAACAGCCAGATCTTTCATGTATCCCAAATTCGCGACAAGGATTTTGTCCCTGTTATCCAAATCCAACTCGACAACGCCGCGGAATATTTCTTCGATATACGGCCGCCAGATTTTTCGCGGAGTCAACGAACAATTTTCATGTTTTACATAACTATCAGTCAGTTTCTGGAGATCATCCACGAGCATGTAGTCCTCATCCCTGACGTCTTCTTCGGTCAGTGTTTCATTTCTATCTTCTCGAGCCATCTGTAGTACAGGAAATGAGTGATAAGATCTTCCATTAGTGCATGGCGCGGGTAAAAATGGCAGCAAAAGTGCCGTCACACATGCTACGAATTTCCATTGGATTTCTGTTGGACTACCATTGGAAATTTTATTGAAAAAAAAAATGATCAATTTATCAATTTTTTAAAATTTATCAGTTTTTCAATTTATTAATTTTTTTTAATAGGAACAATTTTCAAGAAAAGTTTGTAGAATTTTATTTTTTCCTAAAATTCATTCTATTGAGATATTTATTTCTATAAAATCCCTCGACATAAATTTTAATTTGATAAACGTTTTCAACTTATTTTTTCTCCTTAAAAACTTGGAAATTTAACCAGGAATTTCTATAGAAAAATCAAATTCTATTAATTTTCGCAAGAAAATATTGTCCTGTTGAAAAAACAGGCACAAAAGATGCGGATTTTTTCAATTAAATCGGAAATTCCATTAATTTCTCGCTGATTCTGCTGACGATTTCCGCTTTTTTTGGTTTTTTACAATACACAATTTTTTATAAAAAATCTTTCGAATCAGATGTTTTTCTACAATTCATCAAATTGATTTTTCCAAGGAAATATTTTTTATTCAACATTTCTATTGAAAAAAATTGGCTCAAAAGTTGCAGATTTTTTTCAATAAAATCCAAGAAAAACTGATAGAGTTTCCAACATAATTGACTTTGACTTTTTCTACAAAACTATTTCGTAGTTATATTCGATAAGTGAATATATCCATGAAATCCTGCGTACATAATAGAACATCGCAGTCAGCTCGTATATACTGTTCACCGCTTTGGCAATCGGATCGTCTTCCGATAAAATTACATTAGACGAACTGCAGGACGAGGAAGTACCATTCCTGATTACTTCTCTCAGTACCGCCGCGATATAAGCTTTCTCTAGTTCCGCTGGATGCATTATTTCCTCCTCCTCCTCCCCATATAATGCTGATCTGGCCATTCTAGTTCGGATAGTTTTCAATCTCCTTTCAATCTCTCTGTCTCTGGAATGATAATAATGTCGTTATCACATTATTATTTTTATATATTTTATTGGATTGTCATTTCTTCATTCGATTGTATCGAAGCTTCCCTTTAACCCTTAAGTTGTCACATAATGAGGGAACCCCGATGTTTTTTTTTTCATTTTTTGTTTTCACACAAAAAATTCG
Organism: Diachasma alloeum; assembly: GCF_001412515.2. Taxonomy (NCBI): domain Eukaryota; kingdom Metazoa; phylum Arthropoda; class Insecta; order Hymenoptera; family Braconidae; genus Diachasma; species Diachasma alloeum. The sequence goes on along the minus strand of NW_021680679.1, from coordinate 467,534 downwards.
TGAATGAAATATCCAGAAAAATTTATATTTCTTCTTTCAAATATTTGGAACACATCAACAGCTTTATAGAAGCCCACATTTCATCATTTATCATGTCCTAAAGTATCTAATATATTCGCTTCGCGCCCGTCGCACGATTAATTAATATTATTCTATTTTATTTTATTTTCTTTCCATTCCCGTCTTCACAATTAAATTAATTTAATTTTGTCCATTCTTATTCTTATTATTATGTATTTATTTTCTTAATTCGCAAGTTACAACAATGAATGAAGGGGAATTCCGTTAACGATCAATAAAAATTGTTGTGAATAGTTTTCAATAGCTGGAGAATATTATAAACATTATCTACGAAAAACATGGGGACAATCGAAAGAAAAAAATATAATTAAAAAAATTGCAATAAAAAAATCGTGAGTAAAAGCTGTTTTCTAAAGATATACCTTAAGGCCCGGGTGTACTATCTTTCGAATGTTATCTGGATTTTTTTTATCTTTCGTAATTCAAAATTGTCAATTGCGTGGTACATCATGTAGAAATTCCCAAAAATTATGATAGAATGAAAGAAAAAAATAGAAACAATTCTGAACTTTTCAAAGAGCGTTTTTAATTGAGATTCAGCATTTTCCCCCATTCAAAATGCATTTTCGAAATGATTAATTAATAATAACCCACCCAGGCAGAGGACTCACTGACGAAGGTGTATCCAGAATGATGACATTTCGGCTATGATTCCTGGGATCAGGAATGACACTGAATCCGATGAACACATCCTTCCCGAGGACCCGCCTGATCCTTCCGATTTTTTCGATGAAATTCCCATCCTCTTTACCGAGAACGGCAGGCACTTGTGGCAAATCTAGTTCTTTCAGGAGATTCAACAGCGGAGTGAGTCCGAGGGAATCCATGAAGGCTGGAGTGATAAGAAATCATTGCTAAATCACAGAAATGTGAGTAGGACTTATATACATTATCTACATGTTATGTATATTATACATACAGCTTATGACTAAAAGGCAAAAAAACGTAGGCGGGAAGAAATAAAAAAATAATTTTTCAATGTCTCCGGAAAGTTTTAAAATAGATATATTTTTTCGAATAGTAGATGAATACCCGTAAATTCGATTTCCATCCGTGTTTTTTTATAGAATGAATAGAATAAACGACAGAATTTGAGAATCGGAGACTAAAAATTTTATCGAATTCGTATCATGTAATAATATAATATTTGATTCAAAGAGTTATTGTTGCCACAAGTTAAGTCATTCAGAATGTTTTCCGGAAATCCATCAGACTACCTCTGCGTGGTATTGTCTTGGGATAAACCTTAAAAATCCATTTTTACTCGTCTGGTTGGCCAGTCCTCGCCTACGGCTCGGAAGCCAACGCCACACGAGTAAAAAACCCCATCGCAACAGGCCGGAAAAATACTATTTTTAGAAAAGTTTTTTTCGGCCTAATGACGAAATATACTATTAATTTCCCCCTTACCAGTATGAACACAACTCTTGTACAGCATTTTAGCCTGTGAAACGGCCCAAGGTACGTCAGTCAAATTTTCCCTCAAAAGCTTTCGAACTTTCCACGTAACTTTGTCCGATCTCTCACTGAACCACGAGTACATCATACTGGTGTCCGGCGTCGGATGATTCTCCGACCACCTTCCGCACGCGTATCTACAAGTCATTCGTCACTCAATCAAAAGCAAATCAAGTTGATTATACACCCGAGAACAACTAATAGCACGGTTTAGTTCCCCGATCAATTGTCCAGAAACTTCAATCGGCCTTGAAAATACCTCATTAATAAATCAATGTAAGAAGCATAAGTTCACTGTACTCACTGGTAAAAGTTTTCACACGGATCTATAGACGTGTCCATAGACTCTTTTAAACTTGCAGCTTGTTAAATATAAATATATTTAGCACCCCAATACCCATATTGTTGTTTCAGTATAAACAAAAAATTCATTTTTCTATCAAGGATAATTAAATTTATGATAAGTTTCGGAGCTCACCGATTCTGACACACTCTTCGGTGTCGCATATGGGCTGGGCAGCCTTCACTCTTGAGTCTGGAAATAGGGTTTCGAGGGGGTGAATTATTCAATGCTCTTCGATTCGTATCAATTTGTCATTCGATTTTCATACGTACAGAGAATACCAAGGGTAATAACACTGGCAATCAAACCCGCTATTAAAACTGATGCTATCGCCAGGAAATATATTGTTTTCTTTCGTGTTTTTTTGAAGCTGAAGACACGGAAATATCGATTAATTGTGACATTCGTTGTTTTCTTATCTTTTTTATTAACATTATTCTATTGATAGATTTTTTATACAACATTTTTATTACTCCATTCAAATATTTCCTATAGAATTTTTTCGGTTCAAATTTTTCAAATTTTTTGCAGGTTTTTTCACGAAAAGAAAAGAAAAATCGAATGAAAAAAAATTCATTTATTTGAATGTTCAATAAAAAAGATTTTCTAGAAAAATTCTATAGAATTCAATTTGTCTATTTTACTTATTCCATTCAGATGTTTTCTATAGCATTTTCTCGGTTAAAATTTTTCAATTTTTATTGTTTGATTTTCTTGGTAAGAAAAGAAAAATGGAATAAAAAATTTTAATTTGAGCCGAGGAATTTTAGAAAAATATCTCAATAGAATAAGTTGTATAGAAAAATGGAATTCTATTGACTTTTTCTACAGACAGTGGCATGATCATAAATCTTAAATAAAGTTAAATTTCTTAATTAATCAGCTGCTTAATGTTATTCAGCAATTTTTCAATTATTAAATTAATCATCAATTAAATATTCGAATTCCGAATTATTTACTCAATAGTCAATTGACAATACCAATTATCAATTATTTAATTCACAGTCAATTGAAAGTTTAGATCAATTATTTTATAATTCTTCTTCAATTGTCTACTAGTTATCTTGCATTTATTATTTTTATAAATAAAAAAAATATGTGAAATTGTTTAGCAAAACTCGACAAATTAAATCTTAAAGTCCAGATCTGTATTGAAAGCTCAACCGCAACGATTAAGTTCTTAATTAGTCAACTGCTTAATGTTATTCAACAATTTTTAAATCATTAAATCAATCATCAATTAAATATTCAAATTTCGAATTATTTACTCAATAGTCAATTGACAATACCAATTATCAATTAATTAATTCACAGTCAATTGAAAATTTAGATCAATTATTTTATAATTCTTCCTCAATTGCCTTGTTATCTTGCATTAATTATTTTTATGAATAAAAAAAAAATTCTGCAGCAAAACTTTCGACAAATTAAATCTTAAAGTCCCGATCTGTATTGAAAGCTCAACCGCAAGGATTAAAAAAGAAAAATTTCCCTGCAGATGAAAAAATTTCTTTCAATATATTTAAAATATTTGGGACGATGAAAAAAATAATATAGAATATTTTTTTCTCATTAATACTCACTAGGCATCACGCGACTTGATCGTAACCAAATTAGTTTTACTACCGATTGAGTAAACCGACGGTGACTCATGCTCTATAAACATCAAGTAGAATTAAATTGCATGCCATATTCGAATTACCGTCATGACATGCCAATGGGTGCACTTAAAATGGATTTGCGAGATACTTACGTTGTTGGTGGTTCATGCTCGTTGTCCCACTGACCGGATCGAACTGACGGCACGAAGGAACCGCGTGGAACAACCAGGTGTCCAGTGCTGTACAATTTCAAGCGTCAGCGGCGCTTCTTCTTCGATCGAACTCCCTCCGATCGATTTGGTAATCATCTCAGATCGTTACGCACGTCAAAACAAATAAGAGCGCCGACGGTGGGTTATAACCGGTATTGAAATGGCTATTTTCACATAAAATTAGTTTTAACGATATCCAAGTAGTTTTTAGACAATTAATTGTTCATAATTTTTTTTTAATGCTCGGAATTTTTGAAAATTACGTTTTTAAAATTATTTCGTCAATGTTTCTCCAAACGTAAACTTTCCAATTTTTTTTCGGATTTTTAAAATGTTTTCTAACGGTTCAATATCGAGATTCAAATTCAGACCTGCAAAGTTCAAATAATAAAATCATTATAAAATGATTTAAAATGAAAATAGCACTTGGATATCCTTAAAAGGAGAAAAATAGAGAATGAATAATAAATGTCGTTAGATAGATAAATAAAAATGCTTTTTATTCAGTCCTGGGATAAAATGATCCCCTGCAAACAAACCAATCAAGTACATTTTTTACAATGTTTATATAGAATGACATGCGACTGCCTTTAGCAATTATTCAATTTGGAATTTTTTAACATTTCGCCTTGTTTCATTTAATAGTATTTTAATTATTTATGATTTTTTTTCTATTTGATTATGTACCTATTTATTTATTCATTTGAGCAATTGCAATTATAACTGTTGAGTAATCTAATTGTATTTTCGTCATTTCGGCCGTAAGGCACCGATTTACGGACGCATAGCGTTCCACGGCCGTTAGGAGAGGATGGGGTAAAATGGACCCTTTTGACTTTTTTTAAAATGTTCATGACGTGCTGAATTGTTCATGAAATGGAGTAATTTTATTTTTCAATTGAAAGAACAATGATTCCTCTTTGTGATGAGCTTAGACTGAGGTCAACTGATAAATCTGTTTCTGAGTTATGAATATTTTTGAAAAAGTCAAACGTGTCCATTTTACCCCACCCGCCCCTATAACTAAATAGTACATTTCGACACTAGGCCGTGAGGAACTTTTCTGGCTCCGCGTGCCTAAAAGTCCAATTTCCGCCACATTGTGATGAAAAATATTGTTCGTAACTCGTGAAAAAATGTTTTGCACTCGTTACGAAATATACTATTTTGTCATTGGGCCCGAAAACCGAGATTTAAAATCGCGGTTTATCGGGCCTAGGACGAAAAGTAGTTTTTGACTCGTGAGAGATGCGAAGCGCTCGCCGAAGGCGAGTGTTCCTCCCAAGGATCAAAGAACACTTATCCCACGAGTGTCAAACCCTATTTTGCATCACAATGGAACGCTTCGCGTGCGCAAAATCCCACTTTCCACACAAGTGATAGAATATACTATTTTCTTATCTTCATACGTCGCATAACGGGCGACATAATTTTACTTAACACACGAGAAAATAATTCATCCGTAGAAAATAAACTGCTTTCTTCATGAATTTCGAAAATTATGCAAAACTACTATAATTTTTTAGACACTTCAATTGAAAAAGTCAATTTTTTTTCAATTTTTCTGGTTGCCATTCAACGATAATTGAAGCAAAACTAGGCGCTGCGGCGTTCCCTCATATGGTGACCAATTAGGGTTAAATATGGTGGCTAACTCCATAAGTGCGCTCGCTTCGCTCGGTTAAATCGCGGTTTATCGGGCCTAGTGAGAAAAGTGGTTTTTGACTCGTGAGAGATGTGAAGCGCTCGCCGAAGGCGAGTGCTCCTCCCAAGGATCAAAGAACACTTATCCCACGAGTGTCAAACCCTATTTTGCATCACAATGGAACGCTTCGCGTGCGCAAAATCCCACTTTCCACACAAGTGATAGAATATACTATTTCCTTATCTTCATACGTCGCATAACGGGCGACATAATTTTACTTAACACACGAGAAAATAATTCATCCGTAGAAAATAAACTGCTTTCTTCATGAATTTCGAAAATTATGCAAAACTACTATAATTTTTTACACACTTCAATTGAAAGTCAATTTTTTTTTCAATTTTTCCGGTTGCCATTCAACGATAATTGAAGAAAATTCACGCGCTGCGGTGTTTCCCTCATATGGTGACCAATCTAGGATTAAATAAGTACATAGAATTACTCTATCTCAGATCTAGTGGTGGTTAACTCCATAAGTGCGCCGCACATACGGGCAACGAGGCAGTGCCAAATTTTGTACAATTACTCACTGGAAAATACAGGTGTATTGTTGGTGAACATTGTGGATAACGGGAGCATTACACAGTTTTGCCAGCTATTTCTCAACGAGAGTCGGGATTATACGCGTAACAGCTTGACTGTGCAACTGAAGAGTAAAAGCAATAACTGTTATAGGAGTTGAAGGGGAGAAAGTGTATCAGGCTTGGCTGCATTTGATACGATTGTACGTGCTCGAGTACTTATCGAAAATTATCGAGTTGTGGATTACTTTGTAAACAACAAAGTGGACATGCAATGCTCTGTAAATTTTGGATGAAATTGACGGTACACTTCTTGGAAACTTTTATCAATTTGCATTTCTGTTGAAATTTCAAAGAATTCCGTCACTGAAGATTCAAAATTTTATGGAAAAATCAATGGAAACTGTAAATTTCAGGTCAATTATTTCATGAAAATTGGTAAAATTCGGGGAAATTTAAGAAATTTTATTTTTAAATTCTCTATTAATTGAAAATTTAATGGAATTTGGCACTGAATATTTGTGTTTTCATTGGAAATTTAAGGGAGTTGGGAAATCCCCGTCTTTCTGCTGCTCAGAAATTTGGAATTTCATTAAATTTTGAGTGAAATATGAAATTTTACCATTTTTTTCCACTAAAAGCTTTGTAATTGTGATTTCGCCCCCAAAGTTGAGTGAAATTTTCTAAAAATGTCACGAAATATCGAAAAATGATATTTTTAAGAAAATGAAGTCAATGAATTACGTAAATTACGTAAACAATGGCAGGGCACCAAATAAGCGGCGCAAAAAAATATGTCTCACTCTATAAACGTAAATCACAGTGCTCCAATGCCTATCCAGTCCGTTCATTTCTACCCACTGTTACACTGCAATAATACAATACTTTAACAAACAAGTGGGAAATTGCTGTTGTTACAACATTCTCAATCTATTTTAGCTAATAAATAAGCAATTGCCTTCAGAATGGAGTTTCTATGACGATGTATTTTCAATTAAATTCGATGATTCATTGCATTCAATTAAAATATTAATCATTTATTTACATTTATAGGCATATGATGTTGTAAAAATTTTTGGAGAACTTGTCTGACGCAATTTTCATTATTGGAAGTCTCTAAATTTATGTCAAGTACTCAACTACAAACTGATTCTTTCATATGCAATGAGTACATGAATTTCGTGTACTAATTAATTATTAATTAATATATTAATGATAAAATCAATGATAATAGTAATAAAAAATAATTTTTTCGAAACAAAATAATAAAATTTTCCTATTCTTTCCCCCCAATTAAACAAAAAAAATTGAGACAGCTCAAATCACCGAAAGTTTGGAGAGAAAGACCGCCTGGCACGAACCAACTCGCCAAGACAATAGGCCCTACAACCGCCCAAGAACCGAATGAGCCTGTCTTTTTTTATCGTACCGTCTGAAGCCAATCCTCTTATCGATTCCACACGGGGATGAACCCGATTGACTGTCTTGGATACCATACAAAGTTCCAGGTGAGTAACAATATTATCACGATATGATTTCTATTTATAACACTCACCATTAATTTCGTATGGTGAGTTCCATTTATATCGCTCATGTTCCAGCCAACAATAGCGTTATTCCATGCATTATGAAAGACCACAAGAATAGGTGTCGGTATGCACCAGTTATTTCACTGTTTCGTCATTCTGGTGGTCTATTACAAAATTAGGTACCATTCTGATGGATTTATGGATCATTAAAGTAGGATGAATAAACTCCAATCCATGGACAATTTCTCCATCATCCAGTTGAGGGGTTGAGTGCAACGAGAAAAAATGAATTCAAAGGTCGAAAAAAATAGTCAATAATTGATAGCTTTTCTCATGAATTCTAACTTTGATGAGTCTAGGACATTGATCCATCAAGTTGTTTCTTCAATTATTTTTTTTAAGAATAGTGTCTCGTTTGACATTTCCTCGAATTGATATTACATACATTTCTCCTAAAAACGAGGAATAAAATGACATTTTTTTTCCATTTCACCGTATACTTTTCGATTTTTATAGTTTCTCAGTCCTTCAACCCATTCGAAAAACCTATCGAAGGTATACGACTGTACCTATTGCGCAGGTACAGTCGTCTCTTGCGAGACTCCCGCTCAACAATGAAACCGTGAGATTTTGAGTACCAAAAATGTTGTTTCAAACTAGCTGTCGACCCCTCTATAGACAACTACATACGATTATTATTTACATGGATGTAAATGATAAATACGCGTAATCGTGCAGTGAAATTCCAGTTTTTGTCTTGTTTACTCTATATCAAGCGGAAAAATGCGAAAGGAATGATGAATTTCCCCCGCTTCCTCCAAAAGATCCACTCGCTGTCACGCAACTTCTCCTAAAATGGTAAAATTTATCTGGAATTCCATTTCAACAATTACGCCAGAGAACGTAAATGAGTGCCTCATTTCTAGAAATTTTTGTGTAACGGCCATCGATTTTTCACCGATCACCTTGCAGTAAATTTTCAGCCGGCGCACCTCAGAAATTCGGAACAGGGAATATATTTTTCATTTTACGGGCGGAAAATCTTCTTCACGCAATATAATGTTCATAAATGACGTTTCACTAAATTATATTTTAGACATTAAAATTTATCCGCATTTTCTAGATGATTTGCTTTTTCTACTTTTCACTTCACATATCAGTTCATAATTATATAATATTACATTATATTATTATATTATATTATATTATATTATATTATATTATATTATATATGTAATATTATATTATATATGTAATATTATATTATATTATTGTCTTTAATGAAGAAATAATTCAGGGTGAATCGAGGGGCGTATTTATTGACAGTTTTTCAGAATCAATCAATGAATAAATGAATAAATAATGATCAGAAGTAATTTACATAACTAGTCAATCATGCGCGCCCCTTTCCTAGTGCCACGAAGAACTCCAAAACTATCAACCTTTGCAGCCCCTTTCCCTGGGCCCTGCAATGTTGACCAGATAAAAAATTCATAAATAATAAGGGCAAACACAAAACAACGATCATTATCCCTGAAGACCCGCAGTTTCGTTGTTGTCGCATGTGTCGCACGATAAGACTGGCATAACACGTGATGAGCGATGTTGGACGGGAAGATGTGCTTTCCCGTACGCAAGTGGAAACGGCCGAGTGTGGGGTGACTTGTTTGGACGCGGGTTACCCGGGTAACACGGAAAATTGATTTGTAGGTAATGCGAGTTCATCCGTCGCATGAGTGGCCACGTTAGGATGCTATTACTTCGGATCCGTTGGTGACACTAAACTGTATAATTTTGTTGTTTAGGGAATTAAAAAAATGTTTGGGAGGTAATGATTTTTTTTATGGAGGATATGTGTTGAAAACAGTGGAATCTTCTGGAGAAATCTATATTTCACAGCTTTACATGTGCTATTGTCTGGAATTGATTAGGGAATTATGAAAAGATTGGGATTGTTGAATGAAAAAATAAGAGTTCTATTGGAAATTTCATCTCTTCCTCGCCGATTTCCATTAAAAATAGACTTTTTTATTTTTATATTATTTAATTGTTGAGAGGTTTTCCGAAGAAATTTTTTAATATGAATTTTTAGTCTTTTTTCGATGTGTTTTTCTTTTTTTCTCATTATGAAGTTCAAGTCAAAGGTAGTAAGAAAATTCAGGCGCGAGAATTTTTATTGGAATTCCACGAAAAAGTATTTTAGAAGTAATTAAAATTGAATGCTGATGAATTTCCGATACAATTGCAGGGGAATTTTTAATTAATTGAAATTTCAAGAATTGTTTCACCCAAATTTTAGTGATTTCTTTTAAATTTTAGTGAATGTTTGAGCTAGTAATTACAGTTCTCATGGATTTTTTCATGAAATTCTAAATTTGCAATGATGAAATTTTTTAAAATTTCAGTGGAACAAAAATTTTCAAAAGTGTAAAACAAAAATAAACCGTACGAAATATAGAAAATACTTGAGGTTCAAGGAATTGCGGGCCAAGGAATTATTCAAATAAATCAGAATAATGTATCACAAGACATAAAAATAAGCTTTTATTAGAAAATAAATAAAAGTCTCGAGGTCCTGGATGATATGTGGGGGAGAAAAAAAAATATACAATGGGGATAAATGAGCGTACAATGTCTTCTTCGCTATCACATGCCGCACGAGAGACATAAAAATTTTTCATCATTTTGATTTCATCTTTTTTATATGTGTGTTTTTTTCGGGGAAATTTTAGAGACTCAGAAAAGGTGTCTTTTGTGTGTTTCTTTCTCTTGAAGTTGCCTTGGTCCTAGGTCCCCTCGTAATCCACCTCCGCCGTTTCCGCGCTGAATAATTCGTTTTTTCCATGAAGAGAATGTCACCAGGTCCCGTCACATTTTTTTCACAAATCCAAAAGAGTTGACGACGAATTCCATAATTCTCGGAATGCGCCAGTTGAACGAGTGAGAGCCCGAGTATGCGGAAACCCGGCATAATGAGAAAATCATTGGAGAAATGATTCCCCGATTATGGATGGATCACCAGTGGACCGGTCGGTGTGGATCTGTTGATTGACTTTCCTGATTTACCAGCCGTGACCGTGGACGGGCTTGATGATGTGCTTAACCTCGGGCTCGTGAACGGCGTGCTCAACGCCGATGAGATGGGGATGCCCGGGGTGCGCGTGGTGGTAGGGAATATGCTGAACATGAGCATGTGCCTTCAGGTGAAGTGGGTGAGGGTGAAGTGGTGGGATGGCTGGCTGCTGGGGCACCTGGATGGCGTCAACGTGGTGAGCGTGGTGCTGAAAATAAATATTAAAACCAATTAACAATAACCACCAACTGCCGCGGCGTCCTGCAATCGCGAAGGAAACGGTTAATGAGCGCCAGAATGATCAGTGAATCCAGCGATGATGCATTTTCATGTTGAATAACACCGGATTATAGAGAGTTTGCGACGTAAACGTGGAGAAAGTAGGAAGACTGGGACAGCATTTTTCACCAGTTTTGAAATGATGGAAAAGTCGATGATTAGTCATCCCCCTTGATGACTGATGAAATGTACGTAATCAGGGCGATGATTGATCGTGCGGGATTTTTTTTTTTTCACTCGTGATTGGAGTTTTATTACCTGTTGCCAGCCATGGGAGGGCTGTTGCCAACCGTGAGACGGCTGGGACCAGCCGATTGACGGCTGCCAGCCGGACTTTTGCCAACCAGCCGATGCTGGCTGCCAACCCGATGACTTCTGCCAACCCGATGAGGGCCATGACGATTGCCAGCCTGATTTCACCACTGGCTTCCAAGCGTTCCAGCCCTGCCAGGGGTCCTGAATTTTTGACGGCACAAAGTCTAGTGATAATTTGGGGGGGCCTTATTCGGGACTCTTCTGGGAGTGGATCACCTGATGGCCACCATGTTATCACGATGAGAAGACAGCCAGTGCCCATCGGGGAGGCGAACTCTGGCCGGGGAGTTATGGGTCACTCATGCCATTAGGTGAATCATTCCGGTTTCGAGGTCCTTTTGGCGAGGGTCACATTGGGCGCATGCTGGTGGTGACGTGGGGGAGCTTTCGAGGATTATTTTTGAGAGACGCTGGTGTGCATGCGGACATGCCCGCCCGACGAGTCGGGATTAATTGAGAGAAGGGTTGCGACAGCCGGAATCACGGTTGTGGGTGGATTAGTTGGATTACGAGGCGCGAAGACAATGGGTGTTAAGAAATCGCGGGGGAGGGGAGTTATGAGGAGTCTTCATTCCACCGAATTATTCAGAGATTTATGAGCTGAGGGAATTCCTAGGGCGGCGGTGAGGAATTACTCGGGAATTTCGAGTTGAAATTCGTGAAATTTTCTCGGGGATTTGGAGAGTTCGGAGAACATTCGGGATTTTTGGGGGAATTGAAATTGTCAGGGCCGCGGGACAAGGGATATTGTTGAGAAATTTATGGCGAAAAATTATATGTTCCTCTGGAGAGATCTTTTGAATTAATTTAGTTGTTGTGGGGAGTTGATTTACTTGGAGGCAAGAAAGAGTTTCCACCAGAACGGGATTATTTTTGTAGTTGGAATTGGTCTCGTGAGATATTTATATCTTTCGGGTGGATACATTCGTAATTTCCGCGGAACAAATGATAATTACGAGAGGAAACTACGATTTTTTTGCCAACTGGGTTTTTGGCAAAACTAAATAATTTCGAGGGGACAATTTTTTTTTGGGAAACAATATTCTTTCCTCGTCAATGTATTCTTGAATCTTTTTTTATCAAATTGGTTAATTTCCCTCACGTGGAACATATAGTTTTTCCGCAGAGATAATTTTTGCTCTCGGTGCATTCAAAATTCAATTGCATGTGATTTAACAATTTATTTTTAAATTGAATTCGAATTTATAATATTGAAAATTCAAATGCAACTGTTATTTAAATTTCAAAAAATTCCAATCACTGAAAAAATTATCCCTAAATTCAGGATTTTCTACCAGAACTTTACAGAAATTTCAATAAATTTAACGGAAATTTTTTACTCGAGACAATTTTATCAAAATTGTAAATCTCTCAATTAAATCTCTCAATGTCGTCATGTGACTGACTCCTGAACAATTACTTTTTATCATTACCGAAATGTTTTTTTAGTCAACAATTATATTGTTAAAAAATTACTTGAGAAATTTCGAGTTAAAATCTTGAAATTCTCATGTTGCTTTGGATAATTCAGTTAATTTCTGTAATATTCAATGAAATTGCAACTGCCACGACCGCCTAACAGCGAAAATCACTAAAAAATTTCAATCCATTCAAAATTCAATTATATATGATTTTCAATTTTTGGAATTTGCTGGAGAATTTCCCAATTCCATGACCAATTTATTTTCAGATTGACCTCAAATTCACAATATTCGAAATTCAAATGCAACTATTATTTGAATTACCCCTAAATTCAGAATTTCCTCCCAGAACTCTAGTAAAAATATCAACAAATTCATTGAAAATTTTCACCGTGGAAAATTTAATCAAGTGCCAATTTCCCCAGAAATTTCTCTTCAATGACTTTTAATCATGAGAAAAATATTTTGTTATTCGACACTCCTCCAGGGACACGAGCAATGACCCCGCAATAAAAACCAAAAATCATTGAATATTAATTACCTCGTAGCCAGGGAAGGCAGCGACGGCGGCCACAAGGGCGAAGAGAACGATCTGCAAGGAAAACGAGACAAAATTACTCCCAAAAAATGAACGACTCGAATGACTGCTCCTCATTCCCCTCATATTTTTCAAAATTATTACAATTAACCAAGAGAATGATCGAGTAAAATTGAAAGTGAATGCAGTTGCTGGAGAGCGCAAACTTACGAAGAATTTCATGTTGATTGAGTTTTTCTTGTGTGAAGCACAGGTAGCACTACGTAGTTTAGGGGCAGCGACGTTAGCTTTTATAGGAGTGCCCTGCCCAGACTAGACACTGGAGGGAATTGGGGGGATACCGATCAGAAGCAGGTCTGCACACGGCTTAGCACACGAACGCAACCAGGGGGAGAGCCCCTTTCACTATTCGCTAATTCTTGGCTACACCCTCGTCAATCACCCCATCAATTAATCACCTGAATTACCCGAAATTGAAAATTTCAGTGGTAAATGAATAGCCGATTGCCGCGATTCTCGATGACAGACTGATGACATAATCAGTCGGTTTTCACGGATTCATCATCACTGCTCTGATGATGAACATGTCCCCTAGAACTTGGGAGAAGGTCGGGGAGTTGTTGGGGCATTAAATGGTGATGGCTATACCTTGGCACGAATTAAACGCCTTGTTTTCGACTGCTAATCGGACATCACCTTTTGCAGAAAACCAGACTACGATTGCCTACATCCACGAAAAACATTCGTTGAAAAAACCGGTGGATTCCGTGGAGTTCTGTTGGATTTCTATTGAACTTCTATTGAAAATTATATTATTTTTTTGGCGATTCTGCTGAAGAATTCGGCACATCACTGCGCGTTTGTTGTGGAAAATATCTGTAGAAATCATTTTATGGAAAACTTCAGTGGAATGTCGTTTTTCTATACAACTTTTTCTGTTGAGACATGTTCTATAGGAATTCCTGCACAGATTTTTTGCGGGTTTTCAACTCTATTTTTGCTCTCTTTTCCCTTTAGAATAATGCATTCAACGTTTTTACTGATGGATTCGGCTATAATTCAACTATATTCATAGGTAGTTCTATAGTCGTGACTATAGTTATAGATATTTATAGGAAAAGATGAAGTTCGAGTAATTTTTTCTATAAAATAGCTTCTATTAAACATTTTGTATAGAAATTCCTCGAAAAAAAAAATTCTTAGTTTTTTCCACAATATTTCTCTTCGTCTTTCATTAGAAAGATGAATTTAAAAAATTTGGAAAATTTGAGTCGAGAAGTTTCTATAGAAAATATCCCACTAAAATGAGTTCTATAGAATATTTTTCATTGCATTTTTCTGTTGAAAAAATGCGCAGATTGCGGGATTTTGCAATAGAATCGACCACAAACTACCAGAAAATTCAGTAGAAATCCATTAAAATTCTGCTGGACCTCTATTGAAATTCTATTGAAAATTCTATTATTTTACAAAGTTGTACCGATTCCGTACAACTTTTTTTATCGAGACATTCTCTGTAGAAATTCCCCCTCATGGAATTTCTTCCTTAACGTGGAGGATTGATACTATTGTCCATTTGTGAAAATCAGATCTTTTTATTATCATTTTCAAAAATTCTTCTTTACGGAGAATTATTCCAAATAAGAATAATTACTCTCGACACAATAATCATGACATTTTCCTAAAACTTTGACATTGTCAATAATAAAAATGAAATCCATCAATTACAGCGCTGTGAGAATATTTATTCCAATTAAAATTTACTTAAACTTAATTTGAATGAAAGAAATCGTTCACTTTACTCAATTAAACACTTAATTTTTTTGAATTAATGAGTTATTCCTTTCTTAATTAAACCATTAAGCCATTCCCATAGAAATAAATACATCTGAGTCTATCCATTCCCACCAAAAAAATTATCCAAACCTCTAAAAAAAATTCAAATAAATAATTTTATTCAATTAAAATCCGATATTTCTCCGGAGATGACAAATAAAAAAATTACCATTTTGTCTTTGACAAACCATTATTGAAGAATTCACCAGAAATTATTCTATCATAACCCAATTTTATCATCCTCAGCTGCAAGAGGGGTGGAGCTCGTATTCTTTGTTCCAACTTTTTTTCAATATTAGGCTCATTAGCAATTACCCTAGGCCAGGTCCACTCACCACTCCCGGTTAGTGAACCAAGTTTTGCGTAATCTCTCTCTCTCTCGTTTCCCCTCTTGACTTGAAAAAGTATAAACTCACGGCTGAACTCGTACATTTAGTCCTCAATATTTTTTATTAAAATTTTTTTTTACTTTACTATTCGAGTGCACCCCACTTTGTTCGTGGATGTTAATGCGCTCTCGTTGTGTGACGTTGCGAAAATTCCCCTCACTGCGAAAGTTTAACGATTCTCATTATTTTGTAACGCGTTATAACACTCGAGAATGAGCAACTATTTGCAGATATCCGAGAATAACAAAGGAGAGGGATTAGGATCGGGTGTCGGGTGAACAATGGCTCGACCCTTTTTGCATGATTCATTGTCTCACGTCAAATTTGTAATTGAATTTTTTACCCGCCGCTGAGAGGGGCAGGGGGGGGGGAGATTCCGTGAGTTCTCAGGACATTTACATAGGCAGACGGAGAAAATGGCGGGAAATAGCGAATTGGACATACGACTCGGAGCGGGCGCTCTAGTTTTACGGAGCCAAGGATGGCGATTGCGCGGCGAAGCCCTGAGGCTCTGCGGATTCCCATATCTGTGAATGAGCAGTAAATATACCCGAGAGAAAAAACCGTCCGGCTTCGGGTTTTTTTTATTTCAATGAAAATTCGATTTTTTTTTCTTGGGGGGTCTGGGCATTTTATCCGCGCGAAATGAGGAGAATGTGTGGGTTTATGGGTGATATTTCGTAATTAGAATTCGGGAGATTGGGGGTAACAAGAGGATTTAATCAAATTCTATGTTTCCATACTGGTGAAAACATTTGATGATTTTTGTTAACTATAGAGAAGTATTTAGTTATGGATATTTTGTTGAAAAAACTTGGCTTTTAATTGTAGTATAACTTCAATTGTATTTGAATTAACCAACATTTGCTTCGATTGACTATTTTGAGAACATCCTGAGTCTTGAATGAAGAATTCTCGTTGCCTAATTGATAATTTTTTCTGTTCTAAAATTCATCTACTCATTTTTCAAGTATTTCTTCAAAATATCTCCGAAATTCAGATCCCCTTTGATATTAGAAGTATATCACCTGACACCTTGGCGTGATTAACGATGGGTGTGTGTTCAATTCAGCAGTGAAGTGGTAAAACGGTTTAAGTCGATTTTGACTATTGGCCAGTTTTTAGTGAATATCGCGGAATCTGAGGGAGATAGCTAAATGTTTGGTAAAACCTTTTTTGTAGCACTCAATTTGTTCTAGAAAAAAGGTTATTACGAAAATTTCCTTATCTCCTTTAGATTCGGAGATATTCTTCAAAAACTCAACAAAGAGATGAGTCGACTTGAACCGTTTTACCACTTCGCTACTGAATTAATTTTCAACTTGAACCCAAATGTTCATGAACAATGCAATTTCAGTTTTATTTGATTTCAATGAAAATTCGTTTTTATTTTCGTCTGGATTTGGGAATTTTATCCAAGGGAAATGCGGTAAACATTGTGTATTTTACGGTCGTCATTTCATAATTGAAATTGGGAAAGGGGTCACAATTCTGGATTTGAGGCCACGATAAATGTGAGTTCTCAAAATGAAAGCTTCAACAGAATTATTCAATAGTATCACCCAAAAATTAATGGAAACATGTGCATTTTGAATTGAAATTCAATAGAATTTTATAGCGAATTCGATGAAGAAGTCTATTGGATTTCTATTGCAATTCGGGATTCTATTGGATTCTATTGCAAAATTCGGCAGCTAATCTGCGCATTTTTTTCTATAGAAATATAAAATATTCTATAGAAAGTAGGAAATATTCCATAGAAAAAGCGCGCAGTGGAACTGCAAAAGTCATCAATAAAATCCCCCACAACTAATAGAATTTCCAACAAAAGTTCAATAGAAATCCAATAGAATATTCCATCGCCGCGTTGGGCTTTCCTCAAAATTTTTTTCGTACGTAAAAAATGAAAATCCAGTAGTCTAATTCTATCGGATTATCCAAGGGATTGAGTGAGCACGTGATCGTTTGTCTCCAAGCCTAGAAAGTAAACCAATCCATATCTGTAATTTATTTATGATTTTATTCCCAGAAACATTTCATCCTTTTTCCGCGCTATTCACTGCTGCTTAGAAATCACGTCCGCATTAGCAATTCAATCCTTATAGCACGCAATATGATGAGCTCTGTTATTACCACACGCGGGGAAAAATATTACGCGAATTATCCTTCGTTGTAATCAGCAACTGCATGGGTGGATATTCCACAGGTATTAGGGGATTGGATTATTGCCGGGGGAAAGAACGCGGATGGAAAGGAATTATCGGTTAAGGCTAATCAAGTGATTTTGCGATTTTTCTTTCCTCAAGTCGTTTTCAATATTTGTTTTTTTTTTAATCGTCAATTTGCTTTTAGCCGGGGTCATTAGAATCTGTTCATAAAAAAAAACAAATTAATTACAATATAATAAAATGGAAGTGCATCAGAGAGAGAAAAATTTAGCAAATATACAGATGAGGATAATTGATTTCATGTACTATATGTTTCAGATCTTATTCATGAATTTGGTTTCTTTAAGAAATTTCGGATAGAATTTATCACGTTTTAAGATATATCCCTGGAAAACCGGGTTTTCTTACGATTTTCCCCATGTGTTTCATAGATAATGTTTATAATATTCTCCAGCTATTGAAAAAAATTTTAACTAGCTGTACAACACAGTTTAGGAGATGATAAATAATGAAATGCGGGCTTCTAGCACGCGAGCCATAGGCCAAGCGGGGGTTAGGGGTCCCCTCGAACTCGATTTTTCTCCCTTATGAGAAAATGGCTCTCACGATGTTCTGAAGGATATCCAAGTACCTTTTACAGTTGTTTTTTTAATTTTTACATTTTTGCTCATCACTTTTGTCAATGAAATTGCATAAGAAAAATTTGAAATAAATCATAAATATTCAACGTCATTGGAATTAAATTTGGTACATAATTATTATGTTTTTAAACATTGTTTAAACTTTATCGGAAATGGCCGTAATTTTGGAAAATTACAGTTTTCAAATTATTGGAGTACTCTTCCTCCAAAAATAAACTTTCTAATTTTTTTTTCAGACTTTTAAAATGTTTTCTAACGGTGCAATATCGAGATTAAAATTCCGACCTGCAAAGTTTAAATAATAAAATCATTGTAAAATGTCCGGAAACTAGGGTCAAATGGGGCTCAAATGAAAGCTCTGATGTTCGACTGCAAAAGTAGAAAAGCCTTCCACTGAAGAAAACATAAATTTAGTCATTTAGAATTTTTTCCGGAAATCCATAGGGACGATGGGTGGACTTTTGGGTGGTACTCTCTTGGGATATACCTTGAACGGTCTTTTTAATTATCTGCCAGTCCCACCTCACAATTAGTTCCTGGGGTCCTGGAGAAGAGATGTTCCTGGGTCCAATGCGCAATCTGGATAGAATGCATTGACTGTGACGATCTAATAATACTGGAGGTCTTTACCTAATATTTTCGCTACTATCGACATTTGTTGTTTATACTTAAATTGATGAATAAAACTTCCTTGAAATGTTCTTACAAATTTTCATCTTCAATGTTTATCTCCCATTTGTTATTTATAACCGTGTGGGAATCTTTTGACAATCTGAAGAAAAACTCAAGATCTCTCTTCCTCATAATTAATTCAGTAGTGAAGCGGTAAACCGGATCAAGTCGATTTTGACTTTTTATCATTTTTTTATGAATATCTCAGAACCTAAGAGAGATAGCAAAATTTTTCTCACGACCTTTTTTGTAGAACCAATTAAGGGCTATAAAAAGGTCGTAACAAAAATTTTTCTATCTCTTTTAGATTCCAAGATATTCGTCAAAAACTGGCCAATAGTCAAAATCGACTTAACCGCTTCGCTGCGGAATTCAAGAAGTCTTTTCTTACATTAGAAATAATTTCAATAAGAAAGCCATCAACAAAAATAAATAAATAATCATTATAATATGTACGAATTGTGAAAAAAGCCCACACGAGTAATTTCATAACACTAGAGAAAGAGTGAACAGCAAAACGACGGCAAATGGAATACGCAGCAAAATGGAATTTTTTAATTGTGCTCTTGAAATTTTCCACTTTGGTGCGACAATTCTTCGCGCGACAAGTATCACTTCATTCTGCTTTAACGGCATTCCTCGCAGTTTCTAATTACGATCCTGAAGTTCTGATGAAACTCATTAGTGAGCAATATTTTTATCGCATTAATATCGATAATCATTGGGATAAATTAATTACTTTCATACATTTTTAATTTGCACACCGGGAATTATTCATTCCAAGAAATGATAAAAAATCTGTTAAAGAAGAAAGAGAAAGAATAAATAAATAGATGACGATTTATTATTTTGTATTAAAAAATAACTAAATAAACAAATAACAACTAAATAAATATTTACGTAACTAAAACGTCAGCATAAAAATGAGATAGATAAATAAAATAACTATAAATTGTTCATTGCAATGAAACTCATTAAAGGGTCACATTGGCGTCTTATTAATTATCATAATTATTAAAATAATTTAATTACTTTTGCATTTTCAATTTTACATACAGAGAATTATCAGTTCCAAGAAGTGGTACTAAAAAGATTTTCTATTAATGAAGAAAAAAAGAATGAATAAATAAAGAAACTAACAATAAAGAAATTAAAGTGAAAAAGTAGATAATGATTTATTATTTCGTATTAAAAAATAATCAACAACTAGATAAACATTAAAGAAGTTGAAACCTTCGTCCGAAGCCTCGAAACCTCTTCAATATGACTCGAACGTCAGTATAAAAATGAAATAGATAAATAAAATAACTATAAATTGTTAATGCGACTAATTAAACGTCACCTCGTCACAGTGAGCCATAGCCCCGAGCTAATGACTTTGAGGGCTACCAACTCCAGAACGGATATCAGATACGTGATCGGTAAATTCAATTCGTCTTGTGATAACATGTGCAAATGTGATTAAATATGTGAGTAAAGCAATTGAATTGCTCTCAATTGGCCTAGAAATGGCATGAAAATTCATGAAAAAAAATTTCAAGTGGTGGAAAAAAACCGGTTGTTTATAATTAAAACCTCAGCAGGCGGTCCCAATTTATACGACATTTCTATCATTCGGGGTGTAAATGTACACGCATTGAGACAAGTGTTGACCAAATGATTTTTCCCGAGGCGCAATCGATTGAATTATCTGCTGCCCGGAGGTGCACTCTACGGGTATTCATCGAAGAATCAACGTCTAGGCTGTAATACACTTTTTTTCCACTGCGGGAAAGTCAGACCACAAACACCTTCCACTACTACTCCCGGAAGAAAAACTATCCCCTGTGAGGTAACAATTTTTCGTCGTGATGGATCGTTAAACTTTGCTGTACGTAAAATTATAATGTGAGGTAAAATACATTCCACATACTTTGAAATATCTCGGGGATATTTTTATGGGGCATTCGCACTGTCATTGGTGCGAAACGCATTCTGATTGGCATTGGATTAGGGTCTGTCAGAATTTTTATAAGCTACTGGAATTAAATTTCATTCCAGAAGCTGGTGCATTCGATGGAAAAGTCTATTGAATTTCTGTTGAAAGTTATATTTAGTTTTGGTTGATTCTATTGAGGAATTTCGAAGATTTATTGAGCGTTTTTTTTTCATTTGAAAATGTGTATTAGAAATTATTCTGTTTTTTTAATACAATTGTTTTCTCTTGAGACAGTTTCTATAGAAATTCCTCGACATGACTATTTCAAGTTTTTTACATTTTATTTTTCATTATTCATTGAAAAAATAAAAATAAAAAGAAAACATGGAAATTTTGAGATGAGGAATTTCTGTAGAATATATATCAATTGAATAAGTTGGGTAAAAAAACCAAATTCTATTGATTTTTTTTTCTGTAGAATATTTAAAAAAAATGGCAAACTGGTGAACTTATCGATAATTTTTTTTTCAATTGAAAATGTCTTTTCGAAATTATTTCCTTTCTTTCTATACAACTGTTGTCTTAACACATTTTCTGTAGGAATTCCTTGACACGACTGTTTCAAGTTTTTTACATTCTATTTTTCTTCTTTTTTCATTAAAAAAACATAAAATTTGAGGTGAGGTATTTCTATAGAAAAACCTAGAGAATTCGCTAGACAATTCAATTGCATTTCGAATTGTAATTGAAATGTTCAACAGGAAATATTTTACAGAAAAAGTCAATAGAATTCGCTTTTTCTATACAACTCATTCTATTGAGATATTTTCTATAGGATTTTCTCCCCTCAAATTTGCAGAATTTTTTTAATTCTATTTTTCTTTTCTTTTCATAAAAAAAATCAAACAAGAAAATAGAATTGACAATAGAATTGTCTAGCAAATTCGCTAGCTTTTTTAATCTTAAAAATGTGAGTTATGTTCGTACCACTTCCAGCTCAGCTCTTCGTTAAATTACAATGTAAGGTGAGGTACATTTCACATACTTTAAAGTATCTCAAGGATATTTTTATGAGTCACTTGCACTTGTCATTGATGCAAGGTGCATTCTAAGAAAAATTGGATAATTATCTGCCAAGATTTTGATGGAATGGAAAAAGAAAACCTTTGGGAATTCATTTTTATTAAAATGATTCCCTGGAATTTAGTCTGAGTTTTTTTCCCGCTGGAATTGCTTGCACGCATGATAATTTGAGAAACAATCGAGATAGAAACTTGAAACTTGATAAACTACTGGACCAATTTTTTTTCCTCTGACCCGAATTAAGGATATCCAAGTACTTTGGCTATTTTCTCTTCAGTAAATGCTTTTCTGCTTCTGTAGTTGCACATTAGAGCTTTCACTTGAGCCCCATTTAACCCTAAATTTCCAGACATTTTACAATAATTTTGTCAGTTAAACCGTTAGAAAACATTTTAAAAATCTGAAAAAAAATTAGAAAGTCTATTTTTGGAGGAAGATGAAGTAATTTAAGAATTACGACCATTTCTGTAAATAATAAATAAACAATCAGTTTTTCATCAGAAAAATCATTTGTTCGGAATCGTAACAAATTTAATTATATTCAGAATTTTACCACAAATCGATTTCATGCCTAAAAGAATAAGCTTTCCGAAAGTCAAACAATTTCAATTATTTATTCATAAACAACGAATGTTGAAAAAGATAATAATTCTGTGCAAAACGTTATTTCAATGACGCTAATTATTGATAATTTTTTTCAAATTTTTCTCACGCAGTTTAATTGACAAATTCAATGATTGAAAATGATTAAATCTCTAGTGTACTGCGGCCCAAACTGTAAAGGATACTTGTACATCCTTAGATGTCACTCTTCTGAAAATTACTATAGTCAACTGATTTTAAATTGTTGTCGGACAGGATATAAAATTGTAGAAAAATCCAAATCGACTTTTTTCGATTACAGATTTTCGACTAGAAAAAATGTGCAAAAAGCTGTCGATTTTTTAAATAAAATCAACACAAAAATTAGTGACACGTAATTTCATCACTGCGACATTTCATCCGCCCGACAAATCACCCGAAAAAAAAAATCAGATTAAATATTCTCGGCGTAAATGTATTCTCCACAATTATATTCCCTGTCTTTTCTTCTGCTTCCCTTTATTTCATCAATATCTCAGTGCCGAAATTTGGCGGATGAAATGTCGCAGAATTTTTTTTCAGCGAATGAATTGTCGCCGGCTGAAATTCCCAAGAATTTTCTCGGCGGATGAAATGTCGCAGTGATGAAATCCCATGGAACCCAAAAATTATAGCAATCCAACAGAATTTCCCAGCAAACAGGTACACCCATAATATCCAGGATCATTGCACCAGAATTAAGTGACCGTGTCATTGAGACCAAGAAAAGTGAACATGAATGAAATTGACTTTAAATCGATTCGCCATCGGTCCTCTGTGCGGGCGGATAGAAATGAAAAAACGCATTAATCATATTCCAGTTATCCAATTATTTTTAGAAAGGTAAGTACCCATACACCCCAATACGCAATATTGTGTCCAGTAACGAGTGCGGTAGGAATTTTTCGTATAAAAACATAAAAATACCCGGAAAAAAAGTGTAATTACGAGTGACGGGGGAATTTAATATCAGTACATGAGAAATGTCGCATTACCCTCATTTACTTCCGTTAGAAATTCGTTCGCAGTCCTGTCAAATGTCCGAGACGATTGCACATGCATGAGGTGGAACCAGGCTTAATTAAAATATTTGTATATAGAAGTCGGAGTGCATTTATCTTTTGCATATATTACATTTGCGCAACCCGAACCCTCGATTTTCCGATGGAATGAGGCATATAACTGGGTGATTAGGGACGCCCACCAGTCTCATTACGTAAGGGCATTCGAAATCGAATCCACGTTTTAATGAATATTTTTGCATTTTTATTCTAATGACGGGGCTAATGGCGGTGATTTTTCCTGCGTTATGCGGAAGTGTCGGATAATCAGGGCAGGCGACGGTAATGAAGATCAATGTGCTTGGGGTTCGTAAGATATTTATAACTTTGAGCAGGAAATTTGCGTGAAAACCTCGAGGAAACGGCGGCCTTCTGTTACCCCTTAAGAGGCAATGGAACTTACCATCGGAGTAGAAACTGCATTCCAAGTTTATTCGTCGTCAGACGACTGTTCCGTAAAATCCAAATTCTTACGCTGTAGACACCAAGATTATTGATGATGTAGGAATTTGGGTTTTGGTAAATAGTCGTCGGACGACGAAAAAACTTGGAATCTGATTTCTGCTCCGATGGTAAGTTCCATTGCCTCTTAAGGATTGACATAAGCAATTTTGGCGGGAGTTTTTCACAAGAGTAAATTTTTCTATGGTCAAATGCCATGAAACTTCGGCAAAACGTTATTTGAACCATTATAAGATGATCGATCTATCACTTAGCTCTTTGTCATATTGTCGATATCAACTAAAACATAAAAAAAACAAAAAAATCGATATTGATATGATTAAAAAGAAGCTGTGACTCAATATTCCAAATGAAATTTTAGTTTTTAATTTGGTGCTGAAAACACGAGACGCCAATATCCCAAGCCCGGAATTATATTGATGAGATGAACAACAGATTCAGTAGCGAAGCGGTAAACCGGGTTAAGTCGTTTTTTACTATTGGCTAGTTTTTGACGAATATCTCGGAATCTAAAAGAGATAGAAAGATTTTTGTCATGACCTTTTTTGTAGAGCCAATAGAGCGTTATAAAAAAAGTCATGAGAAAAATTTTGCTATCTCTCTTAGATTCCGAGATATTCAGCAAAAACTGGCTAATAGTCAAAATCGACTTAACTCGGTTTACCGCTACACTACTGAATTGAATTACCGTGCGAACTAACTAAAAATTGATAAGTGTGGCCACGCACTTTTATCAGAGTATCAACAAACATTGAATTCCAAAAATTCACACTCCCAAGTGTGTTCTAGAAAGAATTGAATTGTAATTAAGATTAAAATCTTATTCAGTGAGCATAGGAATTAGAACATGAGCAAATCATTTATTGTAATACGCAAACTTAACAGCTGACAAATTGCTGACAAATTGACGCATGACCCTCACCAATCGTACTACTCTTTACAATGAGAATGACGATATATTATAATTATATCACACATAATTATATATTATAATCAATGAATTGAAAGAGGAATATCGAATCCGACTAAGTCCGAAAGTCCCCGCCGCCCTTTCGAAATCTCCCGCCGCCGCAGCCGCCCCAGGCCCCCGTTAGATGCCGCCACCGACCCACTATCACCACCGTCCTCAGATCCGATCAATTAGCTCCTCATGTATAGATATTCCAAATTTTTATATTGGGGTCTAGGAGTCTCCCCTGGTTCAAAACCATCTTTAGAGGTCCTAGCACGCCATTTCTCGACCCGCTCTTTCGTTTGAGCCCAAAAAAACATTCATATCTTGTCTGACATC
>NW_021680679.1:438122-442092 GCF_001412515.2 Diachasma alloeum | reverse complement strand
ACTCTGGTCATCAACTCTGGTTTTCAGTTGAAATTGGAATTGTTAATTTACGCAATAATAGGATTGCATTGACGATTTTTTCTCAACTCGCAAAAATCTTCAAACAATTTGCTATCGATTGGTCATAAATTTTTTTGGAAATAATGAAATAGAGGGGATAACGCCTTTTTTTTCAGAGGTGATTTTTCAAAAATTTATTTAAAAAAAAGTACTAACTAGCAAATGTTTTTTATCAGCTCGCGATTTTCTTCAAAACTACTTCAATGAGGAAAAAAATAAAAATTTGGAATATCTATACATGAGGGGCTAATTGATCGGATCTCCGTCCTCACATCCCATTGACTCAAAAATCCAACCCCCCGCGCGGCGATCGCATTGTATTCCCCCAGCTCCGCCAATGTAACCCCCCGCCCTCTCCGACCAATCGCCCGCCGCTCCCCACACGCACCCAACCCCCGACAACGCGGTGGGGAGTGCGTACGCCGGGCAGAATGCTACCAAACACGAGGGAGTGAGTACGCCTCAAAATTTTCGTGTTCCCCGTGGCTGACGTCACACTAATCTCATTCCCTCACAGTTTCCACCGAAAAAAGCGTTGAACCGCTGTCTTCCGCGTCCCCTCCCCGCCGCGGGGATGCCTCTAGTCCCCTGAATCCGCGATTCCTCAATCGTCAACGGCCATCGGCTTCGCCAGCACCGACGAAAAATCAAATTAACAAGTAAACATTTCGCCATCGGAGAGGGAGAAAAAAAAGTTGAAGGAACGCTCGCGTCTCGGTCACATTCCCCTCTCCCGTGCACAAATATCTCCGTCTCCCTTCATCGTCGCCTGTGCTCTCGCGCGTGTGTTGTGTGTGTGTGGGTGCGTGTGTGCTGTGCTCAGTGTTTTTTTCCCGCAGTCTCCACTCATAAGCATACGCCAGTATTTATTATTGCCGCTGTTGTTATTATTATTCGTGAAAGATTGCGCGCAGCGCCATTCGGTGATTGTTGTTGGACGTTTGTTTTGCTCGGCGAGGTGAGGGTTTTCGGGGCATTGTTATCGGCGCATTGATACCGGGATTTATTGTCGGTTTGGGGGAATAACAACAACACAAGTGGACGAAAAAAAAATGGACGCCCTGCGAGAGCAGGTGATGATCAATCAATTCGTGCTGGCCGCGGGTTGCGCTAGGGAACAGGCGAAACAATTGTTGCAGGCCGCACATTGGCAGTTTGAGGTGAGTTATGGGTACTATTTTTTTTTCTCACTGGGACGATTGTTTAGTTTATCGGGGGGCACTTTCGATCTCTGCGGCTCGGGCCTCTCTCTCGCTCGCTCGGGCTTTGTTGGGGTTACGGACAGAGCCGCGACGATTCTCGTACGTAAACAAAGCCGTAAAATGGCCGACGAGTCGATCACCAGGAGTACACGGTTTTACGATTTTTTGAGGAGGAGAATAAAAATAGGCGGTGAGTCGCCGATGAGGGGCTTTCTGCGGTTGAGGGGCGAGGGGGTTTGGGGGATTTATGTAATGATTGTCGGGGACTGACGGGATTAATGGGAGTTTGGAGGACGGGGGACTGCAAGGAAGAAAAATTTGGTAGAAAAACTTGCGAATTCGGGGGACGATTCTGATGGATTTCTGTTGAACTTTCTGTTGAGGGGTTAAGAGCCACATGAGTCAGGGGATGACCAAGGCCTTTTGGAAATTGAACGCAATTCTTCCTACGATTCGGGGAGTAGGAAGACTAGCGCTCAATTTTTTTCAGATTTTTTCGACTGCCCTGTTCGGAGATATGATTTTTTCTTTTTTTTTAATATATCGGCCAATTTTAGTTTATGATAGATGAGAATTTACCATTTTCGATCATCTATGATAAGAAGATTTTGAGTATTTTTTTGAGTCCCTAGGTCCTCACAATACCGAATGTAAAAAAAAATTGGAAAACTTTAATTTTCAAAATTATGTCATCTTTTATTTTTCTCGTCTTTTTTCAGTAGCTCTTACAATCAAAGCAAGTATTTTGAGCCGTCAGACAACTTGGGTTTCGTCCTGGATCTATTTCAATCTCCGCGAAATTGTTTATAAGCAATACGACTGATGAGAACCACATGTCCCAATTCGTCAGCTGTTAAATTTTCATATTACAATAAATGATTTGCTCATGTTCTAATTCCTATGCTCACTGAATAAAATTTTAATTATAATTACAATTCAATTCCTTGTAGAACACACGTTAGAGTGTGAATTTCTGGAATTCAATGTTTGTTGATACTCTGGTAAAAGTGCGTGCCCGCACTGTTATCAATTTTTAGTTAGTTCACACGGTAATTCAATTAATCTGTTGTTCATCTCATCAATATAATTCCGTGCTTAGAATATTGTCATCTCGTGTTTTCAGCACCAAATTCAAAATTAAAACTTCATTTAGAATATTGAGTCACAGCTTCTTTTTATTCATATCAGAAATTTTGTATTTGGATATCAATATTATTTGTTCAAAGTGAAAAAATCGATCACCATTCTCACTATATTGCATTCAGATTCTCCTATCCTTAACGTCAAAAACGTGAGATAATCTCATAATTCTAGCTATTAATTCTAATCAACTTTGTTCGAAGAAAACCTTAGTAAACGCAATATTAAGAAAGTAGAATTATTCTATTTTCCTCTGACCCAAATGATTTGGACAATTACGATTCGTTTATTCATGTTTCATAGAATGATATTCAATTCTCTTGTGTTTGTCGGGCTTCATGAAAATTCGACGCATGACGATTGTACTCATGAAAACCGTCTTACTTTCTCCATTCGTTCGACATATCCACCATGTTCAAGCTTTCATTTTCGATTCGACATATTACCCATGTTTTTTTTCAGAAAGAGAATAATCCCTACATATGTACATCTCCTGTATTTTCGAAAATTCGTTTTGGAATAATCGTCAATTCACAAAATCTCACGCATCTCCTTATTCCCTACAAAATTCTTGAAATTGTCTATCTTTAAAGCGCATGAAGACCACGCGTTGCGATACGAAACTATTTTACTACCGAGCAAACTGCCTTCTATCGACATTCTTCTAGATCACGGATGTATCAATCCTACCATTAAATAATCCGCTCCCAGACGATCGATGTTTAAACCCGCCGAGCGTTAATAATCCAATCACCGGATCGCGTTCCCGGAGGCCTTCCTGTCATATGGAAATGACATTATGCAAGTTGTTAAAAAAACCGTACCATGAAGTTTACTTCTACGCCTAATTTTCATGTAACAACACTATACAGCCACGAGAATATTCAGATTTACGGGCAAATCATGTGGAGAACGGCACCGTCGATATATCGAAGCTATGAGCAATTTTGTTGTCACCACAGCTGTGATTATTCAATGTTATCGCCACCGAGTAAGGTCGACGTACAATATTGTGTTCACAGTGATATAGTTCGGCCCTTGATGTGGAAACACAATGTGTGGCCTCTAGATTCTGTTTTCTCCATCAATTCACTAATTCCGGGATTTTTTTTCTCCCGCAAAATTTATCGGATCTTTTACCCCCCCCCCCCCTTTTGTTCCATACTATTTGTTTCCCGCAAATTAATTATAATTTGCCGACATTTCTTTCACAAAAACTCATACTAGCACTGATTTTTTCCCCTTTCAATTTCCGAAATCAATTTTATTTACGACGAAAACATTCAATATTTATTTTTTTTTCATTATAATTCTCAGTGGGTGGGTGTAATGTTGACAATGAAAAAAAAATGATGGTACAGCTGTTACAATAATGTTGAGAGGGGATAATCCTTTGTATTGTGAATGAGTGATGACTCAAGCCGGTGATATGACATGAAATGGATTTGGAATCTGTGAACTTTCGTATCGGATATTTGTTTTGATGAGAATTATTATTTAGGAGCTTTCTATTTTGTTTACTACCGGGCTTGGCTCCCTGCTCGCTTCGCTCGCCAGTCGGGGGAGGG